>NW_022143343.1:0-43614 GCF_007565055.1 Rhinopithecus roxellana
GATATAATCCATATAGTATTAAATGTAGACATAATAAATATAATAGATATGGTAATAAAATTGAGACGTAATAGATATAATAGATATAGATATAAAATATAGATGTAACAGATATAATGGATATGTTTAGAATATAGACATAATAGATATAATAGATAGAGATATAAAATATAGACATAACAGGTATAATAGATATACGTATAAAATATAGACAGTATAGATAATAGAATAGATATAAAATACACACAATATATATATAGGTACACAATATAGACATAATAGATAAAATAGATATAGGTATAAATATACACATAGTAGACATAATAGATATAGGTATAAAATATAGACATAATAGATATAATAGATATAGGTATAAAATATCACATAATATATATAATAGACATAGTCATAAAATATAGACATAATATACATAATAGACATTGGTATAAAATGTAGACAGAATAAATATAATAGATATCGTTATAAAATATAGACGTAATTGATATAATAGATATACGTATAAAATATACACATAATAGATATAATAAAAAAGGTATAAAATATAGACATAATAGATATAATATATATACGTATAAAATATGGACATAATAGATATAATAGATATAGGTATAAATATAGACATAATAGATATAATAGATATAGGTATAAGTATAGGCATAATAGATATAATACATATAGGTATAAAATGTAGACATCATCGATATAATAGATATAGGTATGAAATATAGACATAATAGATATAAATATAAAATATAGATACAATTGAATATATAGAGGTATAAAATATAGACATAATTGATAGGTATAAAATATATTTATAATAGATATAAGAGATATAGTTATAAAATATAGACATAATAGATATAATAGATATTGGTATTAAATATGGACATATTAGATATAGGTATAAAATGTAGACATAACAGATATAGGTATAAAATATAGACATAGACTCGGAAAGGGGAACATCACGCACTGGGGCCTATCATGGGGAGGAGGGCTGGGGGGGAGGAGGGGCATGGATTGCATTGGGGAGGTTATACATGATATTAAATGATGAATTGATGGGTGCTGACGAGTTGATGTGGCAGCACCCAACATGGATAAGTCTACCTAAGGAACACCAATCCCTGCACGTTATGCACATGTACCCCTAGAACTTAAGTATAATAAAAAAAAAAAGAAAAAAAAATAAATAAAATCAGAATTCAAAATAACATAAAATAAATAAAATAAATAAAATATAGACATAATAGATATAGGTATAAAATATAGACATAATAGTTCCAGTAGATGTACGTATGAAAATATAGACATAATAGATATAATAGATATAGGTATAAATTATAGACAAAATACGGTATAATTGATATAGGCATAAAATATAGACCTAATAGATATAATAGATACAGGTATAAAATATGGATTATAATAGATATATGTAATATAGAGACATAAAGATATATTGATATAGTTATAAAATCTAGACATAATAGATATAGGTACAATATTTAGACATAATAGATACAATATACGTAGGTATAAAATATAGACATAATAGATATAATAGATATAGGTATAAAACATAGACCTACTAGATATAATAGATACAGGTATAAAATATAGACATAATAGATATAATAAATATAGGTATAAAATATAGACGTAACAGGTGTAAGTATAAATATAGCCATAATAGTTACAGTAGATGTACTTATGAAATATAGACATAATAGATATAATAGATATAGGTATAAATCATAGACAAAATAGGTATAATTGATATAGGTATAAATATAGACCTAATAAATATATTAGATACAGGAATAAAATATAGATATAATAGATATAGGTATAATATATAGACATAATAGATATAATAGATATAGTTAATATACAGACATAATAGATAGAGGTACAATATTTAGACATAATAGATACAACAGATGTAGGTATAATATATAGACATAATATATATAATAGATATAGGTATAAAACATAGACCTAATAGATATAATAGATATAGGTTATAAAATATAGACATAATACATATAGGCATAAAATATAGACATTACAGATATAATACGTATAAAATATAGATATAATAGATAAATATATTTTCCTATAAAAAATAGATATAATAGATAAAGGTATAAAATATAGACAATAGATATAATAGATACAGGTATAAAATATAGATATAATAGATGTAAAAGACGTAGGTTTACAATATAGACCATAATAGACATAATAGATACAGGTATAAAATATAGACATAATAGATATAATAGATATAGGTAAAAAATATACACATAATAGACCTAGGTCCAATATATACGACATAAAGATATAATAGATATAGGTATTAAATATAGACATAATAGATATAGGTATAACATATAGACATCCTAGATATACGTATACAATATAGACATAAATATATAGGTCTAAAATATCGACATAATATATATAATGGATATAGGTATAAAATATAGACATGATAGACATCGCGTAAAATATAGACATAATAGAAATAAGTATATAGTGATAAAATATAGACAAAATAGATATAATGAATAGAGGTATAAAAAATAGACATAATTGATATAATAGATTATAATAGATAGAGGTATAAATATAGACATAATAGATATAATAGAGGTATAAATATAGACATGATAGACATAGCGTAAAATATAGACATAATAGAAATAATATATAGTGATAAAATATAGACAAAATAGATATAATGAATAGAGGAAAAAAAATAGACATAATTGATATAATAGATATAATAGATAGAGGTATAAAATATAGACATAATAGATATAATAGAGGTATAAATTATAGACATGATAATATAATAGATATAGGTATAAAAGATAGACAAAAAAGATATAATAGATAACGTATAAAATTTAGACATAATCGATACAACAGATAGAGGTATAAAATATAGACAAATAGATATACTAGATATAATAGATAGAGGAATGAAATATAGACATAATAGATATAGTAGATAGAGGTATAAATATAAACATAATAGGTGTAATAGATAGAGGTATAAAATATAGACCTAATAGATATAATCGATAAAGTTATAAAATATAGACATAAAAGATATAATAGATAGACGTATAAAATATAGACAATAGATATAATAGATACAGTTATAAAATATAGACATAATAGGTATAATAGATATAGACAAAATAGATATAATAGATATAGGTATAAAACATAGACATAATATATATAATACATATAGTTATAAAATATAGACATAATAGATATAACAGATATAGGTATAAAATATACATATAATAGATATAGGTATAAAATATAGATATAATACTTATAATTGATACAGGTATAAAATATAGATATAATATATATAGTTATAAAATATAAATATAAACAGATAAAATAGATATAGGTATGAAATATAAATATAAGAGATATAGGGATAAAATATAGACATAATATGTATAATAGATACAGGTATAAAATATAGACATAATAGATATAATACATATACTTATAAAATATACTTATAGTTGATATAATAGATATAGGTATAAAATATAGACATAATACATATAGGTATAAAATATAGACGTAATAGATATAATAGATATAGGTGTGAAATATAGATATAATAGATATAGGTATAAAATATAGATGCAATAGATATAATATATAGACATAATAGACCTAATTGATATAGGTATAAAATATAGATATAATAGATATAATAGATATAGGTATAAAATATAGTTTTAATAGATGTAGGTATAAAATATAGATATAATAGATACAATAGATATGGGTATAAAATATAGACATATAGATATAAAAGATATAGGTATAAAATATAGACATAATAAATATAATCGATACAGGTATAAAATATAGACATAATAGATATATGTATAAATATAGACGTAATAGATATAATAGATATCGGGATGAAATATAGACATAATACATACAAAAGATACAGGCATAAAATATGGACATAATAGAATCAATAGATATAGGTATAAAATAAAGACATAATATATATGATATATATAGGTATACAATATAGACATAATAGATATGATAGATATAGGTATATAATATAGACATAATAGATATAATAGAAATTGGTATAAAACATAGTCATAATAGATATAGGTATAAAATATAGACATAACAGATATAATAGATATAGGTATACAATATAGACATAATAGATATAATAGATATAGGTATAAAATATAGATATAACAGATATAAAAGAGGTATAAAATATAGACATAATAGATATACATATACGCATAAAATATAGAAATAAGAGATATAATAGATATAGACAGATATAATAGATATAGGTATAAAATATAGACATAATACATATAATAGTTATAGTTATAAAATATAGATATAATAGATAGAGGTATAAAATATAGACATAATATATATAATAGACAGAGGTATAAAATATAACCACAATAGATGTAATAGATAGAGGTATAAAATATAGACATAATAGATAGAGGTATAAAATACAGACATAATAGATACAATAGATATAGGTATAAAATATAGACAGATATAATAGAAATAGGTATAACCTATAGATAATAGATATAGGTATAATATATAGACAATGGATATAATAGATATAGGTATAAAATATAGATATAATAGGTATAATAGATATAGACAAAAGAGATGTAATAGATATAGGTATAAAATATAGACATAAGCGATATAGTAGATATAGTTCACAAATGTAGACATAATAGATATAATAGATATAGGTATAAAACAAAGACATAATAGATATAGTAGATACAGGTATAAAATATAGACATAATAGATATAGGTATAAAGTATAGACGTAATAGATAAAATAGATACAGGTAGAAAATATAGATACAATAGATATAGCTATAAAATATAGATACAATACATATAATAGATATAGGCATAAAATATAGACATAATAGATAAAATAGATACAGGTAGAAAATATAGATACAATAGATATAGCTATAAAATATAGATACAATACATATAATAGATATATGTATAAAAAATAGATATAATAGATACAGGTATAAAGTGTAGACAATAGATATAATAGATATAGGAATGAAATACAGATATAATAGATATAATTATAAAATATAAATATAATAGATATAATAGATATAAGAAAAAAATATAGATGTAATGGATACAGGTATAATTTTTTGTTAAAATAGATAAAAGTATAAAATATAGATATATTAGATATAATAGAAATCGGAATAAAATATTGACATAATAGATATGATAGATATATATATAAAATATAGATATAATAGATATAATGGATATAGGTATAAAAGACAGATATAATAGATATATGTATAAAATATAAACATAATACATATAATCGCTACAGGTATAAAATATAGACATAACAGATATAGGTATAAAGATTACACATAATAGATATAATAGATATAGGTATAAAATATAGACATAATACATACAATAGATATAGGTATAAAATATAGACATAATAGATATAACAAATATAGGTATAAAATAGAGGCATAATAAATTTGATAGATATAGGTATAAAACATAGACATAATAGATATAATACACATAGGTATAAAATATGGACATAATAGATATAATAGATAGAGGGACAAAATATAGACATAATAGATATAATAGATAAAGGTATAAAATATAGATATAATTGATATAATTAGAAAATATAGATATAATAGATACAGGTATAAAATACAGACATAATAGTTATGATAGATACAGGTTATAAATATAGACGTAATAGATATAATAGATAGAGGCATAAAATATAGACATAATAGATATAGTAGATATAGGTATACAATACAGACATAATAGATATAATAGATATAGGTATAAAATATAGACATAATGGATATCATAGACAGCTATAAATATAAATATCATAGATATAATAGATATAGGTATAAAATATAGACATAATAGATGTACTAGATATAGGTATAAAACATAGACATAAAAGATATAATAGATATAGATATAAAATATAGACGTAATAGATATGATATATATAGGTATGAAATATAGACATACTAGATATGACAGATATAGGTATAAAATATAGACATAATAGATACAATAGATAGAGGTATAAAATATAGACATAACAGTTTTAATAGTTATAGGTATAAAACATAGACATAATAGATATGGTAGATACAGGTATAAAATATAGATATAATAGATATAGGTATAAAATATAGATATAATAGATATAATAGATGTACGTATAATAAATAGATATAATAGATACAGTTATAAAATATAGACAATAGATAAAATAGATATAGGTATAAAATATTGATATAATAGATTTAGTAGATACAGGAATAAAATACAGACATAATTGAAATAGGTATAAAATATAGACAAAATAGATAAAAAAGATATAGGTCTCAAATATAGACATAATAGATATAATAGATATACGTATACGATATATACATAATAGATATAAAGATATAGGTATAAAATATAGACATAATAGATATAATAGATATATGTATAAAAGATAGACATAAATGATGTAGGTATAAAATATAGACATAATATATATAATAGATATCGGTATAAAATATAGACATAATAGGTATAGCTATAAAATATAGACATAATAGATATATAGATATAGGCATTAAATATACACATAATAGATATAATAGGTATAGGTTTAATATATAGACATAATAGATATAATGGAGAGAGGTAAAAAATATAGACATAATAGATATAGGTAATAAAATATAGACATAATATTTATAGTTATAAAATATAGACATAATAGATACATATAGGTATTAAATATAGACATAATACACATAGGTAAAAAATATAGACATAATAGATAAAATAGATAGGTATTAAATATAGACATAATAGATATAATAGATGTAGGTATAAAATATAGACATAATAAATATAGATATATGTATAAACTATAGACATAATAGATATAGGTATAAAATATAGACCTAATACATATAATAGATATAGGTATAAAATAGAGACATAATAGATATAAAAAATATAGGTATAGAATATACATATAATAAATATAGGTATAAAATATAGACATAATAGATATAATAGACACATATAAAGTATAGATATGATAGATATTGGTATAAAATATGGATATAATAAATATAGGTATAAAATATAGACAAAATAGATATTAATGATATAGGCAAAAAATATAGACATAATAGATACAATAGATATAGGTATAAAATATAGACCTAATTGATATAGGTATAAAATATAGACGTAATTCATATAATAGATATAGGTATAAAATATAGACATAAAAGGTATGGGTATAAAATCTAGACATAATAGATATAATAGATATAGGTAAAATATATAGGCATAATCGATATAATACATAGAGGTATAAAATATATACATAATAGATATAATTGATAGAGTTATAAAATATAGACATAATAGATATAGTGGAAAGATAATATATAGACATAATAGATATAATAGATATAGGTATAAAATACAGACATAATAGATATAATACATGTAGGTACAAAATAGAGACATAATAGATATAATAGATATAGGTATATAATATAGACATAATAGATATAATAGATATATGTATAAGATGTAGACATAATAGATATAATAGATATAGGTATAATATATACACGTAATAGATACAGGTATAAAATATAGATAATTGATATAATAGATATAGGTATAAATATAGACGTAAGAGATATAATAGTTATAGGTATAAAAGATAGACATAATAGATATAATATATATGGGTATAAAATATAGTTATAATAGATATAGGTATAAATATCGATATAATAGATATAATAGATATAGGTATTAAATATAGACATAATAGATATAATAGACATAGGTATACAATATAAACATCATAGATATAACAGACAGTTTTAAAATATAGACATCATAGACATAATAGATATAGGTATAAAATATAGACATAATAGATATAGATATAAAATATAGACATAATAGATATTATAGATACAGTTATAAAGTATAGACATAATGGATATAATAGATATAGGTATAAAATAAAGACATAATAGATATAGGTATTAAATACAGACATAATACAAATACATATGATCGATACAGATTAAAAATATAGGACATAATAGATATAAGAATAAAGAATAGACATAATAGATATAATAGATATAGGCATAAAATATAGACATAATAGATAGAGGTATAAAACATAGACATAATAGGTATAGGTATGAAATATAGACATAATAGATATAATAGACATATGTATAAAATATACATATAAGAGATATAGGTATAAAATATAGATATAATACATGTAATCGATATACGTATAAAATATAGATATAATTGATATAGTCATAAAATATAGATATAATAGATATAATAGATATAGGTATATAATATAGATAAAATAGATATAATTATAAAATATAAATCTAATATATATGATATAGGTATTAAATATAGATATAAGAAATATAGGTATAAAATATAGACATAATAGATATAGGTCTAAAATATAGTTATAATAGATATAATAGAGGTATTAAATATAGACATAAGATATAATAGATATAGTTATAAAATATGGACATAATAGATATAATAGATATAGGTATAAAATATACACATAATAGATATAGGTATAATATATAGACATAAAAGATATAGGTACAAAATATAGACATAATAGATATAATACTTATATGTATAAGATATAGACATAATAGATATCGGTATAAAATATAGACATAAAACATATACCTATAAAATATAGACATAACAGTTATAATAGATATAGATATAAAATATAGACAGAATAGATATAGTAGATATAGGAATAAAATATAGACATAATAGATATAATAGATATAGGTACTAAATATAGACATAATAGATATCGGTATAAATATAGACATAATAGATATAGGTATAAGATATAGACATAATAGTTATAGTAGATATAGGTATAAAACATAGACATAATACATACCAATAGTTATACGTATACAATATAGACATAATAGATATAATAGATATAGGTAAAAAATATAGACATAATAGATATTGGTATAAAATATAAACATAATAGATATAATAGATATAGGTATAAAATATAGCCATTAGAGGATATAATAGATATAGGTATAAAATATAGACATAATAGGTATAATAGATATAGGTATAAAATATAGACATAATTGATATAATAGATATAGGTATAAAATATAGATATAATAGATATACGTATAAAAAAGGAACAATAGATATATGTATAAAATATAGATATAATAGATATAATTGATACAGATATAAAATATAGATAAAACAGATAAAATAATAAAATATAAATATAATAGATATAATAGATATATGCATAAAATATAGATATAATAGATATAGGTATAAAATACTGTTGTAATAGATATAGGTATAAAATATAGATATAATAGATATAATAGATAGAGGTATGAAATATAGACCTAATAGATGTAATAGATTAAGCTATAAAATATAGACATAAAAGATATAATAGATAGTGGTATAAAATATAGACAATAAATATAATAGATACAGGTATAAAACATAGACATAATAAGTATAATAGATATAGACAAAATAATATAATAGATATAGCATTAAAATATAGACATAATAGATATAATAGATACAGGTATAAATATAGATATAATAGATATAGGTATAAATATGATATAATAGATATAATAGATATACGTATAAAATACAGATATAATAGATATAGGTATAAAATATAGACATAATAGATATAATAGATATAGTTATGAAATATAGACATAATAGACATAATATATAGGTATAAAATAATAGATATAATAGATAAAATAGATATAGGTATAAAATATAGATATAAATGATATAGGTACACAATATAGATATAATAGATACAGGTATAAAATACAGAAATAATAGATATGATAGATACAGTTATAAAATATAGACATAATAGATATAATAGATATAGCTATAAAATATAGACATATTAGATATAATATATAGAGGTATAAAATATAGATATAATAGATATAGGTAAAAAATACAGATATAATAGATAAAATAGATTTACGTATAAAATATAGATACAATAGCTATAGGTATAAAATATAGATATAATAGATATAATAGATACAGATATAAAATATAGATATAATTGATAAAATTACAAAATATAAATATAATAGATATAATAGATATAGGTATAAAATATATACATAATAGGTATAGGTATAAAATATGGACATAATAGATATAATAGATATAGTTATAAAATATAGACATAATAGACATAACAGATATAGTTATAAAATATAGTCATAATAGATATAAAAGATATAGGTATAAAATATAGACATATAAGAAATTATAGATATAGGCATAAAATACAGTAATAAAAGATATAATACATATAGGTATGAAATATAGATATAATAGATATAATTGATATACATATAAAACATACACATAGTTGATATAATAGATATAGCTATAAAATATAGACATAATAGATATAGATATAAAATATAGACATACTTCATATGATAGATATAAGTATAAATATAGACAAAATAGATATAATAGATATAGGTATAAAATACAGACATAATACATATAATAAATACAGGTACAAAATATGGATATAATAGATATCGGTATAAAATATAGATATAATAGATATAATAAATATAATAGATATAGGTATATAGGTACAGATATAGGTAAATAACATAGACATAATACATATGATAGATATAATAGATATAATATACATATATATACATAATAGATATAAGAGATATAGTTATAAAATATAGACATAATAGATAAAATAGATACAGGTATAAAATATAGATATAATAGATATAGGTACAAAATATAGATACAATAAATATAATAGATATACGTATAAAATATAGATATAATAGATATAGGTATAAGATATAGTCATAATAGATATAATAGACATAAGTATAATATGCAGACAGAATAAATATAATAGATATCGGTATGAAATATAGTCATAATTGATATAATAGATTTACGTATAAAACATACACATAATAGATATAATAGATAAAGGAATAAAATATAGACATAATAGATATAATAGATATACGTATAAAATATAGATATAGTGGATATAATAGATATAGGCATAAAATTTGACATAATAGATACAATAGATATAGGTATAAAATATAGACATAAGAGATATAATAGATATAGGTTTGAAATATAGACATAAGAGATATCGGTGTAAAATAGAGACAGAATAGATATAACAGATATACTTCTAAAATATAGACATAATCGTTATAATAGATACAGGTATAAAATATAGACATAAGAGATATAGGTATAAAATATAGACATAATAGATATAATAGACATAGGTATAAAATATAGACATAATAGATATAATAGATATAGGTATAAAATATAGACATAATAGATATAATATATATAGACATAATAGATATAATAGATATTGGAATCAAATATAGACATAATAGATATAACAGCTATAGTTAAAATGTAGATATAATAGATAAAATAGATATAGGTATAAATATAGATATAATAGATATAGATATAGGTATAAAATATAGATATAAAGATATAAAAGATATAGGTATAAAATATGGATATATTAGTTATAGGTTTAAAATGTGGATATAATTGATATAATAGATATAGGTATAAAAAATACACATAATAGATATAGGTATAAAATATAGACATAATAGATATAATAAATATAGGTATAAAATATACACATAATAGATATAATAGATATAGGTATAAAATATACACCTAATAGATATAATAGATATAGGTATAAAATATATACATAATAGATATAGGTGTAAAATATAGACATAATAGATATAATAGATATAGGTATAAACTATAGACATAAGAGATATAGGTATAAAATATAGACATAATAGATACAATACATAGATGTATAAAATGTAGACATAATACATATAATAAGTATAGGTATAAAATATAGACATTATAGATGTAATAGACATAGTTATAAAATGTAGACATAATATATATATTAGGCATACGTATAAAATAGAGACATAATAGATATAGGTATAAAATACAGATATAATAGTTATAATAGATACAGATATAAAATATAGATATAATAGACATAATTATAAAATATAATATAATAGGTATAATAGATATAGTTATGAAATATAGACATAATAGATATAATACATTTAGGTATAAAATATAGACATAATAGATATAATAGACTAGGTATGAAATATAGACATAATAGACATAGTTATAAAATATAGACAGAATAGATATAACAGATATAGTTATAAAATATAGACATAATAGTTATAACAGACATAGATATAAAATATGGACATAATAGATATAATAGATATAGGTATAAAACATAGAAATAATAGATATAATAGATATAGGTATAAAATATAGACATGATAGATACAATAGATATAGACATACTAGATATAATAAATATTGGTATGAAATATAGACATAATAGATATAACAGATATAGTTAAAATATCGACATAATAGATATAATAGATATAGGTATAAAATATAGACATAATAGATATTATAGATACAGGTATAAAATATAGACCTAATAGATATAATAAATAGAGGTATAAAATATAGAAATAATAGATACAGGAATAAAATATAGTTATATTGGATATAATAGATATAGGTATAAAATACAGACATAATAGATATACTATTTATAGGTATAAAATATAGACATTATAAATATAATAGATATAGGTGTAAAATATAGACATAATACATATAATAGATACAGGTATAAAATATAGATATAATAGATATACGTATAAAATATAACCATAAAAGTTAGAATAGATGTAGGTATAAAAAATAGACATAATATATATAATACATATATGAATAAAATATAGATATAGTAGATATAAAAGATATAGATATAAAATATAGACATAATAGATATGGGTATAAAACATACACATAATAGACATAATAGATATAGGTATAAAATATAGACATAATAGATATAATAGATAGATGTACTAAATGTAGACATAATAGATATAATAATAGGTATAAAATATAGACATAATAGATATAATAGACATAGATATAAAATATAGACATAATAGATATAATAGATATACGTAGAAAATATAGACATAGTAGATATAATAGATAGAGTTATAAAATATAGACATAATAGGTATAGGTATAAAATATGGACATAATAGATATAATAGATATAGGTATAAAATGTAGACATAATAGATATAGATAGAAAGTGGGCTTCATCCCTGGGATGCAAGGCTGGTTCAACATTCGCAAATCAATAAACGTAATCCAGCATATAAACAGAACCAAAGACAAGAACCTCAAGATTGTCTCAATAGATGCAGAAAAGGCTTTTGACAAAATTCAACAGCCCTTCATGCTAAAAACGCTCAATAAATTCGGTATTGATGGAACGTATCTCAAAATAATAAGAGCCATTTATGACAAACCCACAGCTAATATCATACTGAATGGGCAAAAACTGGAAAAATTCCCTTTGAAAACTGGCACAAGACAGGGATGCCCTCTCTCACCACTCCTATTCAACGTAGTGTTGGAAGTTCTGGCTAGGGCAATCAGGCAAGAGAAAGAAATCAAGGGTATCCAGTTAGGAAAAGAAGAAGTCAAATTGTCCCTGTTTGCAGAAGACATGATTGTATATTTAGAAAACCCCATCGTCTCAGCCCAAAATCTCCTTAAGCTGATAAGCAACTTCAGCAAAGTCTCAGGATACAAAATTAATGTGCAAAAATCACAAGCATTCTTATACACCAGTAACAGACAAGCAGAGAGCCAAATCAGGAATGAACTTCCATTCATAATTGCTTCAAAGAGAATAAAATAACTAGGAATCCAGCTTACAAGGGATGTAAAGGACCTCTTCAAGGAGAACTACAAAACACTGCTCAGTGAAATCAAAGAGGACACAAACAAATGGAAGAACATACCATGCTCATGGATAGGAAGAATCAATATCGTAAAAATGGCCATACTCCCCAAGGTTATTTATAGATTCAATGCCATCCCCATCAAGCTACCAATGAGTTTCTTCACAGAATTGGAAAAAACTGCTTTAAAGTTCATATGGAACCAAAAAAGAGCCCACATTGCCAAGACAATCCTAAGTCAAAAGGACAAAGCTGGAGGCGTCACGCTACCTGACTTCAAACTATACTACAAGGCTACAGTAACCAAAACAGCATGGTACTGGTCCCAAAACAGAGATATAGACCAATGGAACAGAACAGAGTCCTCAGAAATAATACCGCACATCTACAGCCATCTGATCTTTGACAAACCTGAGAGAAACAAGAAATGGGGAAAGGATTCCCTATTTAATCAATGGTGCTGGGAAAATTGGCTAGCCATAAGTAGAAAGCTGAAACTGGATCCTTTCCTTACCCCTTATACGAAGATTAATTCAAGATGGATTAGAGACGTAAATGTTAGACCTAATACCATAAAAACCCTAGAAGAAAATCTAGGTAGTACCATTCAGGACATAGGCATGGGCAAGGACTTCATGTCTAAAACACCAAAAGCAACGGCAGCAAAAGCAAAAATTGACAAATGGGATCTAATTAAACTAAAGAGCTTTTGCACAGCAAAAGAAACTACCATCAGAGTGAAGAGGCAACCTACAGAATGGGAGAAAATTTTTGCAACCTACTCATCTGACAAAGGGCTAATATCCAGAATCTACAAAGAACTCAAACAAATATACGAGAAAAAAACAAACAACCCCATCAAAAAGTGGGGAGAGGATATGAACAGACATTTCTCAAAAGAAGATATTCATACAGCCAACAGACACATGAAAAAATGCTCATCGTCACTCGCCATCAGAGAAATGCAAATCAAAACCACAATGAGATACCATCTCACACCAGTTAGAATGGCAATCATTAAGAAGTCAGGAAACAACAGGTGTTGGAGAGGATGTGGAGAAATAGGAACGCTTTTACACTGTTGGTGGGATTGTAAACTCGTTCAACCATTATGGAAAACAGTATGGCAATTCCTCAAGGATCTAGAACTAGATGTACCATATGACCCAGCCATCCCACTACTGGGTATATACCCAAAGGATTATAAATTAGTCTACTACAAAGACACATGCACACGTATGTTTATTGCGGCACTATTCACAATAGCAAAGACTTGGAATCAACCCAAATGTCCATCTGTGACAGACTGGATTAAGAAAATGTGGCACATATACACCATGGAATACTATGCAGCCATAAAAAAGGATGAGTTTGCGTCCTTTGTAGGGACATGGATGCAGCTGGAAACCATCATTCTTAGCAAACTATCACAAGAACAGAAAACCAAACACCGCATGTTCTCACTCATAGGTGGGAACTGAACAATGAGATCACTTGGACTCAGGAAGGGGAACATCACGCACTGGGGCCTATCATGGGGAGGGGGAGGGTGGAGGAGGGAGGGATTGCATTGGGGAGTTATACATGATATAAATGATGAATTGATGGGTGCTGACGAGTTGATGGGTGCAGCACACCAACATGGCATAAGTATACATATGTAACAAACCTGCACGTTATGCACATGTACCCTAGAACTTAAACAATAAAAAAAAAAAAAAAAAGATATATAGGTATAAATATAGTTATAATAAATATAGGAATAAATTATAGATATAATAGATATAAAAGATAGAGGTATGAAATATAGACATAATAGATAGAGGTATAAAATATAGACATAATAGATATAGGGATAAAATGTAGACATAAAAGATATAATAGATATAGGAACAAAATATAGACATAATAGATAAAATAGATATAGGTATGAAATATAGATATAATAGATATCATAGATATAGGTATAACATACAGACATAATAGATATCATAGATATAGGTATAAAATATAGACATTATAGATATAATAAATATAGCTATAAAATATAGACATAATAGATATAAAAGATATTGGTATAAAATATACACATAATAGATAAAGGCATAAAATATAGACATAATAGGTATAGGGATGCAATATACACATAATGTATACAATAAATAAGGTTATAAAATATAGACATAATAGATATAGGTATAAAATATAGACATAATAGATTTAATATATATAGGTATAAAATATGGAGATAATATATATAATAGATGTAGGTATAATATATAGACCTAGTAGATATAATAGATATAGATATAAAATATAGACATAATAGATATAATACATATAGACATAATAGACATAATACATACAGGTATAAAATATAGACATAATAGATATAATAGATGTAGTTATAAAAGATAGACATAATAGATATAATAGAGTTATAAAATATGGACATAATAGATATTATAGAGAGAGGTATAAAATATAGGCATAATAGATATAATAGATATAATAGACAGAGGTATAAAATATACATATAATAGATATAATAGAGTTATAATATATAGACATAATAGATATAATTGATAGAGGTATAAAATATGGACATAATAGATATAATATATAGACGTATAAAATATAGAGATAATATATATAATAGATAAAACATGCAGACATAACAGACATTATAGATATAGGTATAAAATATAGACATAATTGATAAAATAGATATAGACATAATAAATATAATAGATATAGGTATGAAATATAGATATAATAGATAAAATAGACATAGGTGTGAAACAACGACATAATTGATATAGGTATAAAATATAGACATAATAGGTCTAATAGAGGTATAAAATATATACAAAAGAGATACAATAGATATAGGTATCAAATATAGATATAATAGATATAATAGAAATAGTTATAAAATATAGACATAATAATTATAATAGATATAGGTATCAAATATAGACATAATAGATATCGGTGTAAAATAGAGACAGAATAGATATAACAGATATACTTCTAAAATATAGACATAATCGTTATAATAGATATAGGTATAAAATATAGACATTAGAGATATAATAGATATAGGTATAAAATATAGACAGATACAGGTAAAAATAAAGACATAATAGATATAGGTATAAAATATAGACATAATTGATATAGGTATAAAATATAGATATAATGTATGTAGGTATAAAATATGTTTCAAATAGATATAAGTATAAAATATAGATATAATAGATATAGGTATAATATATAGATATAATAGCTATAACAGATATAGTTAAAAAATACAGACATAACAGTTATAATAGATATAGGTATAAAATATAGACAAAATAGATATAGGAACAATATTTAGAAATAATAGATATAATAGATATAGGTAAAAAATATAGCTATAATAGATATAATTATGAAATATAGACATAATAGATATAAAAGATACAGGTATAAAATATAGACATTATAGATATAGGTATAAAATATAGACATAATAGATATAATAGATACAGTTATAAAATATAGACATAATAGATATCATAGATATAAGGATAAAATAAAGACATAATAGATATAGCTATAAAATACAGACATAAGAGATATAGGTATAAAAAATAGACATAATAGACATAATAGATATAGGTATAAAATATAACCATAATAGTTGTTATAGATATAGGTATAAAATATACACATAATAGATATAGGTATGAAATAAAGACATAAGAGATATAGGTATAAAATATAGACAAAATAGATGTAATAGACATAGGTATAAAATATAGACATAAGAGATATAATAGATATTGGTATAAAATATAGACATAAAAGATATAATAGATGGGGTATAAAATATAGATAAATAGATATAGGAATAAAATAACGATATAATAGATATAATAGATATATGTATAAAAAATAGATATAATAGATACAGGTATAAAATATAGACAATAGATATAATAGATATAGGTATAAAATATAGATATAATAGATATAATTATAAAATATAAATATAATAGATATAATATGTAAAGTTATAAAATACAGATATAATAGATATCGGTGGCCGGGCGCGGTGGCTCAAGCCTGTAATCCCAGCACTTTGGGAGGCCGAGACGGGCGGATCACGAGGTCAGGAGATCGAGACCATCCTGGCTAACATGGTGAAACCCCGTCTCTACTAAAAAATACAAAAAACTAGCCGGGCGAGGTGGCGGGCGCCTGTAGTCCCAGCTACTTGGGAGGCTGAGGCAGGAGAATGGCGTAAACCCGGGAGGCGGAGCTTGCAGTGAGCTGAGATCCGGCCACTGCACTCCAGCCCGGGCGACAGAGCGAGACTCCGTCTCAAAAAAAAAAAAAAGAAAAAGAAAAAAAAAAAAAAATAGATATCGGTATAAAATATAGTTATAATAGATATAGGTATTAAATATAGATATAATAGATATAATAGATATATGTATAAAATATAGACATAGTAGTTATAATAGATATATGTATAAAATATAGACAATAGATATAATAGATATATGTATAAGATATAGATATAATAGATATAATGGATATAGGTATCAAATATAGATATAATAGATATAGGTATAAAATATAGATATAGTGGATATAATGGATAAAGGCATAAAAAATAGACATAATAGATATAATAGATATTGGCATAAAATATAGACATAATATATATAATAGATATAGTTATAAAATATAGACATAATAGATATAAGAGATATAGTTATAAAATATGGACATAATTGATATAATAGATATAGATATAAAATATAGACATAATAGATATATTAGATATAGGTAAAAAATATAGACATAAGAGATATAATAGATATAGGTATAAAATAGAGACCTAATAGATATAATAGATATAGGTATAAAATATAGACTCAATAGATAAAATAAATACAGGTAAAAATATAGATATAATAGATATACGTATAAAATATAGATATAATAGATATAATAGATATATGTTAAAAAATAGATAAAACAGATACAGGTATAAAATATATCCAATAGATATAATAGATATAGGTGTAAAATATGGATATAATTGAAATAGGTATAAAATATAGACAAAATAGATATAGGTATAAAATATAGACATAGATATAATGGATATAAGTATAAAATATAAACATAATAGACATAATAGAGATGGGTATAAAATATAGACGTAATAGATATAATAGATATAGGTGTAAAATATAGACATAGGAGATATAATAGATATAGGTATAAAATAGAGACATAATAGATATAATAGATATAGATAGAAAATATAGACATAAAAGATATAGGTATAAAATATACACATAATAGATATCCGTACAAAATATACACATAATAGATATAATCGATATAGGTACAAAATATAGACATAATAGATGTAGGTATAAAATATAGACATAATAGATACAATAGATATAGTTATAAAATACAGACATAATAGATATAATGGACATAGGTATAAAATATAGACATAATAGATATAGGAATAACATATAGACATAATAGATATAGGTATAATATTTAGACATAATAGATGTAATAGATATAGTTAGAAAATATAGATATAATAGATATAATAGACATAGGTATAATTTATACACATAATAGATATAATAGATATAGGTAAAAAATAAAGACATAATAGATAACGGTATAAAATATGGCATAAAGATATAATACATATACGTATAAAATATACACAGAATATATATCATAGATATAGGTGTAAAATAGAGACATAATAGATATAGATATGAAATATAGACATGGTATATATAATTGATATAGATATAAAATATAGACATAATATATAGTTATTAAATATAGATATAATAGATATAATTGATATGGGGTAAAATATAGACATAATATATAGTTATAAAATATAGACAATAGTTAAAATAGATATAGGTATACAATATATACATAATAGATATAGGTATAATATTTAGACATAATAGATATAATAGATATATGTATAAAATATACACATAATAGATATAATAGATATAGGAATAAAATATTGACATAATAGATATAGGTATAAAATAGAGACATAATAAATATAATAGATATAGTTATAAAATATAGACGCAATAGATATAATAGATATAGGTATGAAATATAAACATAACAGATATAATATATATGGGTATAAAATATAGACAAGAGATATAATAGATATAGGTATGAAATACAGACATAATAGATGTAATAGTTATAGGTATAAAATATAGACTTAACAGATATGATATATATAGGTATAAAATATAGACATTACAGATATGATAGATATACGTATAAAATAAAGAGATAATACATATAATAGATATAGGTATAAAATACAGACATAACTGATATAATGACATAGGTATAAAACGTAGACATAATACATATAATAGACACAGGTATAAAATATAGGTATAATAGATATAGGTATAAAATATAGGTATAATAGATATAATAGATAGACATAAGAGATATAATAGATATAGGTGTAAAATATAGATATAATAGATATAGTGGACATGGGTATCAAATATACATATAATAGATATAGGTATAAAATATAGATATAGTGGACATAATAGATATAGGTATAAAATATAGACATAATAGATATAGGTATAAAATATAGAAAATAATAGATATAATAGACAAAGATATAAAATATAGACAAATAGATAAAATAGATATTGGTATAAAATATAGACATAATAGTTATAGGTATAATATACAGACATAAGAGATATAATAGATATAGTTATAAAATATAGACATAATAGATATAATACATATAGGAATAAAATATAGACATAATAGATATAATAGATAATGATATAAATATCGACATAATAGATATAATAGATATTGGTATAAATTACAGACATAATAGATATAGGTGTAAAATATAGACATAATAGATATAATAGATATAGGTATGAAATACAGACATAATAGATATTATAGATATAGGTATAATATATAGAACATAATAGATATAATAGATTATAGGTATAAAATATAGAAAAAATTGATATAGGTATAAAATAGAGACATAATAGATAAAATAGATGTAGGTATGAAATATAGACATAATAGATATAATAGATATAGGTATGAAATACAGACATAATAGATATAATAGATATAGGTGTAAAATATACACATAATTGATATGATATATATAGGTATAAAATATAAGACATAATAGATATATAGATATAGGTATAAAATATACACATAATAGATCAATAGATATAGGTATAAAATATAAACATAATAGATATAATCAATATAGGTATAAAATAGATATAATAGATATAATAGATAACGGTATAAAACATAGACATAATTGATATAAGAGATACAGGTATTAAATATACACATTAGACATAGTAGTCAGGTATAATATATATATATACATATAGGTATAAATACAGATATAATAGATAGAATTATAATATAAATATAATAGTTATAATAGGTATAAGTATAAATGTAGATATAATGATACAGGTATAAAATATAGACATAATAGATATAGGTATAAAATAGACCTAATAGATGTAATAGATATAGGTATGAAATATAGACATAATAGATATAATAGATATAGGTATAAAATATAGACATAATAGATATAATAGATATATGTATAAGATATAGACATAATAGATATAATAGATATAGGTATGAAATATAGACATAATAGATATAATAGATATAGGTATACAATATAGACATAATAGTTATAATATATGTAGGTATAAAATATAGACATAATAGATAAAATAGATATAGTTATCAAATATAAACATAATAGATATAATAAATAGAGGTATAAAATATAGACATAATAGATATAATAGATATAGGTATAGAATATACTCATAATAGATATAATAGATATAGGTAAGAAATATAGACAAAATAGTTATAATAGATATAAGTATGAAAAATAGACATACTAGATATAATAGATATAGGTATAAAATATAGACATAATAGATATCGGTATAAAATATAGACATAATAGATATAATAGATAGAGGTATAAAACATAGCCATAACTGATATAATAGATAGAGGTATAAAATATAGACATAACAGATATAGGTATAAAATAAAGACATAATAGATATAATAGATATAGGTATAAAATATAGACATATTAGATATGATAGATATAGGTATAAAATATAGATAGAGTAGATATAATAGATATAGTTATAAAATATAGACATAATGGATATAATAGATATAGTTATAAAATATACACATAATAGATATAATTGATATAGGTATAAAATAAAGACATAATAGATACAAATATTAAATATAGACATAATAGATATAATAGAAATAGGTATAAAATATAGACAAAATAGATATAATAGATATACGTATCAAATATTGACATAATAATTATAATAGATATAGGTATAAAATATAGACATAATAGATATAGCTGCAAAATATAAACATAATGTTTATAATAGATATAGGTATGAAATATAGACATAATAGATATCATAGGTATAGGTTTAAAATAAAGACATAATAGATAAAATAGATATAGGTATTAGATATAGACATATCAGATATAATAGATATAGGTATAAAATATACACATAATAGATATAATAGATATAGGTATAAAATAAAGACATAATAGATACAAGTATTAAATATAGACATACTAGATATACTAGAAATAGGTATAAAATATAGACAAAATAGATATAATAGATATACGTATCAAATATTGACATAAAAATTACAATAGATATAGGTATAAAATGTAGACATAATAGATATACGTATAAAATACAGACAAAATAGATATAACAGATATAGGTATAAAATATTAACATAATATATACAGTAGATATAGGTATAAAATATAGACATCATAGATATAATAGATAGAGATATAAAATATAAACAAAATAGATATAATAGATAGAGGTATAAAATATAGACAAAATAAACATAGGTATAAAATATAGACATAATAGATATAATAGATATACATATAAAATATAGATATAATAGATATAATAGATATAGAAATAAAATATAGATATCATAGCTATAGGTATAAAATACAGATATAATAGATATAATAGATACAGGTATAAAATATAGACACAAAAGATATAATAGATATAGGAATAAAATACAAATAATATAGATATAGCTATAAAATAAAGACATAACAGAAATAATAGATATATGAATAAAATATAGACATAATAGATATAGGTATAAAATGTAGACATTATAGATATAATATAGGTATAAAATATAGACATAATAGATATAATAGATATAGGTATAAAATATAGACATAATAAATATAATCCATATAGGTGAAAATATAGACATAATAGATATAGGTATAAAATATAGACATAATAGATATAATTAATATAGGACTAAAATATAGACATAATAAATATAATAGATGTAGGTACAAAATATAGACATAATACCTATAGATATAAAATATAGACATAATAGGTATAATAGGTATAGTTATAAAATATAAACATAATAGATATAGGTATAAAATATAGAGACAATATATATAAAAGATATCGGTATAAAATATAAAAATAATAGATATAGTTATAAAATATAGAAATTATAGATATAACAGATCTAGTTATAAAATATAGATACAATAGATATAATACATATAGGTATAAAATATAGATATAATAGATATTGCACACATAGGTATAAAATATATATAAAACAGATATAATAGATATTGGCATAAAACACAGACATAATAGATAGAATAATATAGGTATAAAGTATAGATGTAATACATATAATAGATGCAGGTATAAAATATAGATATAATAGATATAGGCATAAAATATAGACATAATAGGTATAATAGATATAGGTATAAAATATAGACATAGCAGAAATAATAGATATAAGTGAAAATATAGAGATAATAGATATAATAGATATAGGTATAAAATATAGACAAAATCGATATAATAGATACAGGTATAAAACACAGACATAATAGATATAATAGATATAGGTATAAAATGTACGTATAATCGATATAGGTATTAAATATAGATATAATGGATATAATACATAGGTATAAAATATAGATATAATAAGTATAGGTATATAATATAGATATAATAGATATAATAGACAGAGGTATACAACATAGATATTATAGGTATCGGTATAAAATGTAGATATTATAGATATAATAGATATAGGTATAAAATATAGATATAATACATACAAAAGATAAAGTTAAAAAATATAGGCACTAGATATAATAGTTATCGTTATAAGATACACATATAGTAGATATAATAGATAGTGGTATAAAATATAGACCTAATAGATAAAATAGATATAGATAAAAATATAGACATAATACATATAATAGATATAGGTTTAAAATATGGACCTAATAGATATCATAAATATAGGTTTAGAATATAGGCATAATAGATATAATACACACTGGTATAAAATATAGACATAGTAGATATAACAGTGAGAGGTATAAAATATAGACATAATAGATATCGGTATAAAATATAGACATAGTAGACATAATAGTTATAGTTATAAAATATAGACCTAATAGATATAATAGATATAGGTATAAAATATACACAAAATAGATATGATAGATATAGGTATAAAATATAGATATAATATATAAAATATATATATGAATAAAATACAGACATAATTGAAATAAGTATAAAATGTAGACAAAATAGACATAAAAGTTACAGGTATAAAATATCGACAAAATAGATATAATAGATACATATATAAGATATATACATAATAGATACAATAGATAGAGGTATAAAATATAGACATAAAAGATATAATAGAGGTATAAATATAGACATAAAAGATATAATAGATATAGATATAAAATATAGACATAATAGATATAGTTATAAAATATAGACATATTAGATATAATAGTTTTAGGTATAAAATATAGACATAACTGGTATAAAAATATAGGTATGAAATATAGACATAATAGATAAAATAGATATAGGTATAAAACATAGACATAATAGATATAATAATTATACATATGAAAATAAGCATAATAGATATAGGTATAAAATATAGACATATTAGATATAATAGATATGGGTATAACATATAGGCATAATAGATATCGGTATAAAATGCAGACATAATAGATACAATAGATATAGGTATGAAATATAGACATAATAGATATAATAGTTAAATTTATAAAATATAGACATAACAGATATAGGTAAAAAATATAGACATAATAGATATAATGGATATAGGTATAAAATATAGACATAATAGATATAGGTATTAAATATAGACATAATACATATAATAGAAATAGGTATAAAATATAGACATAATTGCTATAATAGATATAATTATAAAATATATACATAACAGATATACGTATAAAACACAGACAATATAGATATAACAGATATAGGGATAAAGTATAGACATAATATATATAATAGATATAGGTATAATATATATATATAATTTTTATAATAGATATAGGTATAAAATACAGACAGAATAGATATAATAGATATAGGTATAAAATACAGATATAATAGATAAAATATATATAGGTATAAAATATACAAATAATAGCTATAGGTATAAAATATGGATATAATAGGTATAGGTATAAAATATACACATAATAGATATAATACATATAGGTATAAAATAAAAATAAAATTGATATAGGTATAAAATATAGACATAACAGATATAATAGATATACGTATAAAATAAAGACATAATAGATATAGGTACAAAATGTAGACATTATAGATATAATATAGGTAGAAAATATAGACATGATATAATCCATATAGGTATAAAATATAGACATAATAGATATAGGTATAAAATATAGACATAATAGATATAATAAATATAGGTCTAAAATACATAATAAATGTAATAGATATAGGTACAAAATATAGACATAATACATACAGGTATAAAATATAGACCTAATTGATATAATAGGTATAGTTATAAAATATAAACATAATATATATAGGTATAAAATATAGACACAATAGATATAATAGATATACGTATAAAATATAGATTTAATACATATTATAGACATAGGTATAAAATATACATATAATAGATATAATTGATTTAATAGATATTGACATAAAATACAGATATAATAGATAGAATAATATAGGTATAAAGTATAGATGTAAAACATATAATATATACAGGTATAATGTATAGATATAACAGATATAGGTATAAAATATAGACACATTAGATATAATAGACACAGGTACACAATATAGACAAAATAGATATAATAGATATAGGTATAAAATATAGAAATAATAGATATAATAGATATAGTTATGAAATATAGACATAATCGATATAATAGATATAGGTGTAAAATATAGACATAATATATAGTTATAAAATATAGACATAATAGTTAGATATAGGTATAAAATATAGACATAATAGATATAGGTATAATATTTAGACATAATAGATATAATAGAGCTATAAAATATAGACACAATAGATATAATAGATATAGGTATAAAATATAGATATAATAGATAGAGTTATAAAATATAAATATAACACATACAATAGATATAGGTATAAAATATAGATAAAATAGTTATAGGTATGAAATATAGACATAATAGTTATAACAGATATATGTATATAATATAGACATAATAGATATAATATATATAGGTATAAAATATAGTCATAATAGATATAATAGATATAATAATAAAATATAGATATAATACTTATCAGTATAAAATATACATATAATTGATATAGGTATAAACTATATATATAATAGATATAATAGATATTGGTATAAAATATAGATATAGATATAGGTATAAAATATAGATATAATAGCTATAATAGATATACGTATAAAGTATAGATAGAATCGATATAGGTATAAAATGTAGATAGAATAGATATAATAGATAAAGGAATAAAATATAGATATAATAGATATATTATAAAAAATAAAAATAATAGGTATAATAGATATAGGTATAAAATTGAGATACAATAGATATAGGTATAAAATATAGTTATAATAGATATAGGTATAAAATATCGATAGAATAGATATAATACCTAAAGGTATTATATATAGACATAATAGATACAATAGATATTGGTATACAATATAGACATAATAGATATAATAGACGGTTATAAAATATAGACATCATAGATATAATAGATATAGGTATAAAATATAGACATAATAAATATAGGTATAAAATGTAGACATGATAGATACAATAGATACAGTTATAAAGTATAGACATAATAGATATAATAGGTATAGGTATAAAATAAAGACATAATAGATGTAGGTATAAAATAAAGACATAATAGGTCTAGGTAGAATATATAGCCGTAAGAGATATATCTATAAAATATAGACATAACAGTTATAATAGATATAGGTATAAAATATACACATAATAGACATAGGTATAAAATATAGACATGATAGATACAATAGATACAGTTATAAAGTATAGACATAATAGATATAATAGGTATAGGTATAAAATAAAGACATAATAGAAATAGGTATAAAATACAGACATAAAAGATCTAGGTATAATATATAGCCATTAAAGATATATCTATAAAATATAGACATAACAGTTATAATAGATATAGGTATAAAATATAGACATAATAGATATAATAGATATACGTATAAAATATAGCCATAATAGATATAATAGATATGGGTATAAAATATAGACCTAATAGATATAGGTATAAAATATCGATATAATAGATATAATAGATATACTTATAAAATATAGATATAATAGATAAAATGATAATATATAAATATAATAGATATAATAGATAAAGGTATAAAATATAGATATAATAGATATCGGTATAATATATAGTTATTATAGATATAGGTATACAATACAGACATAATAGATATAATAGATATAGGTATAAAATATAGACATAATAGATATAATAGATATAGGTATAAAATATAGACATAATAGATATAATAGATATAGGTGTAAAATATAGACATAATAGATATACGTATAAAATATAGAAATAATAGATATAGATATAGGTATAAAATAAAGACATAATAGTTATAGGTATAAAATATAGACATAATAGACATAATAGATATAGGTATAAAATATAGACATAATAGATATAATACATATAGGTATAAAATATAACCATAATAGATATAGGTATATAATATAGACAAAAGATATAGGTATAAAATTTAGACATAATAGATATAATAGTTATTGGTATAAAATATAGACATAATAGCTATAGGTATAAAATATAGACATGAAAGATAGGTATAATATTTAGACATAATAGATATAAAAGATATAGGTATAAAATACAGACATAAGAGATATAATAGATATAGGTACAATAGACAAAATAGATATAGGTATAAAATATAGACATAAAGATATAATAGATATACGTGTAAAATATACACGGAATAGATATAATAGATATAGGTGTAAAATATAGACATAATAGATATAGACATAAAATATAGACATAATATATAAAATGGATATAGATATAAAATATAGACAAAATTTATAGTTATAAAATATAGACATAATAGATATAATAGATATAGGTGTAAAATACAGACATAATATATAGTTATAAAATATAGACATAATAGTTATAATAGACATAGGTATAAAACATAGAAATAATAGATATAGGTATAAAGTATAGACATCATAGATATAATAGATAAAGATATAAAATATAGACATAAGAGATATAGGTATAAAGTATAGACACAATACCTATAATAGATATAGGTATAAAATATAGACATAAGAGGTATAATAGATATAGATATAAAATATAGACACAATAGATATAATAGACACAGGTATAAAATATAGACATAATAGATATGGGTAAGAAATATAAACATAATAGAAATAATAGCTATAGGTATAAAATATAAACATAAGAGGTATAATACATATAGGTATAAAATACAGATATAATACATAAAATCGATACAGGTATAAAAGATAGACATAGTAGATATAGGAATAAAGTATAGAACTAATAGATATAATAGAAATAGGTATAAAATAGAGACATAGTAGATATAATAGATATAGGTATAAAATATAGACATAATAGATATAATAAATATAGGTACAAAATATAGACATAATAGATATAATAGACATATGTATAAAATATAGATATAATAGATATAGGTATAAAATATGGATATAATACATGTAATAGATATACGTATAAAATATACATAAAATTGATATAGTCATAAAATATAGATATAATAGATATAATAGATATAGGTATAAAAAATAGATATAATAGATATAATCATAAAATATAAATCTAAAATATATAGTAGATATAGGTATTAAATATCGATTTAAGAAATATAGGTATAAAATATAGTTATAATAGATATAGGTACAAAATATGGCTATAATAGATATAATAGATATAGGTATAAAATATAGCTATAATAGATATAATAGATATAGTTATAAAATGTAGACATAATAGATATAATAGATATAGGTGTAAAATATAGACATAATAGATATACGTATAAAATATAGACATAATAGATATCATAGATATAGGTATAAAATATAGACATAATAGATTTAGGTATAAAATATAGACATAAAAGATATAATAGATACAGGTATAAAATATAGATATAAAAGATATAATAGAGGTATAAAATATAGACATAATAGATATAAAAGTTATAGACATAATAGATATAATAGATATAGGTATAAAATATAGACATATTAGATGTAATAGATATAGGTATACAATATAGACATAATAGATGTAATAGACAGTTATAAAATCTAGACGTCATAGATATAATAGATATAGGTATAAAATATAGCTATAAGAGGTGTAGTAGATTAAGGTAGAAAATATAGACCTAATAGATATAATAGATATAGGTATAAAATATAGACAGAATAGATATGGGTATAAAATATAATCATAATAGATATAATAGATATAGCTCTAAAATATCGATATAAGAGATATAATAAATATAGGTATAAAATATAGACATAACATATATAATCGATACAGGTATAAAATATAGACATAATAGATATAGGAATAAAGTATTGACATAATGGATATAATAGAGGTATAAAATATAGACATAATACACACAATAGATATAGGTATAAAATATAGACATAATAGATATAATAGATATAGGTATAAAATATAGACATAAAAGATGTAACAAATTTAGGTATAAAATAGAGACATAATAGATTTGAAGGATATAGGTATAAAATATAGACATAATAGATATAATAGACATAGGTATAAAATATATACATAATAGACATAATAGATATAGGTACAAAATATAGACATAGTAGATATAATGGATAAAGGTATAAAATATAGACATAATAGATATAGGTATAAAGTATACATATAATAGATAAACGTATAAAATATCGATATAATTGATAGTCATAAAATATAGATATAATAGATATAAAAGATATAGGTGTAAAATATAGATATAATAGATATAATTATAAAATATAAATCTAATAGATATGATAGATATAGGTATTAAATATAGATATAAGACATCTAGGTATAAAATATAGTTATAATACATATAGGTATAAAATATACATATAGTAGATATAATAAATATAGTTAAAAAATATAGGTATAATAGATATAATAGATATAGATATAAAATATAAATATAATAGATATAATAGATATAGGTATAAAATATAGACTTAATAGATATAATAGATAGAGTTATAAAATAGTCATAATCGATATAGGTAAAACATACAGACATAATAGATATAATAGACATAGATATAAAAAATAGACATAATAGATATTGGTATAAAATATAGACATAATAGATACAATAAATATCGGTATAAAATATAGACTCAATAGATATAGGTATACAATATAGACATAATAGGTATAGTAGATATAGATATAAAATACAGACATAATAGATATAATAGACATAGGTATAAAATATAGGCAGAATAGATAAAGGTATAAAATACAGACATAATAGATATAATAGATATAGGTATAAAATATAGACATTATAGATATAAAATATAGACATAATAGATATAGGTATAAAATATACACATAATAGATATAATATATATAGGTATAAAATATAGATATAAAAGATATAATAGAGGTATAAAATGTAGACATAATAGATACAATAGATACAGACATAATAGATATAATAGATATAGGTATAAAATATAAACATATTAGATGTAATAGATATAGGTATAAAATCTAGAAATCATAGATATAATAGATATAGGTATAAAATATAGACATAATAGATATAGGTATAAAATATATACATAATAAATATAATAGATAAATGTGTAAAATATAGGCATTAAAGATATAGGTATAAAATATAGACATAATAGACATAGGTATAAAATATAGATATAATATTTATAATAGATATAGTTATAAAATAAAGACATAATAGATATAGGTATAAAATACAGACATCATAAATATTGGTATAATATATAAATATAATAGACATAAGTATAAAATATAGACATTATAGATATAATAGATGTAGGTGTACAATATAGACATAATGGACAAAATAGATATAGGTATTAAATATAGACATAATAGATATAATAGATATAGGTATTAAATATAGACATAATAGATATAATAAATATAGGTATAAAATATAGACATAGTAGATATAGGTATAAAATATAGACATAATAGATATAATAGATGTAGGTGTACAATATAGACATAATGGACAAAATAGATATAGGTATTAAATATAGACATAATATATATAATAGATATAGATATTAAATATAGACATAATAGACATAATAGATATAGGTATAAAACATAGACATAATAGATATAGGTATGAAATATAGACATAATAGATATAATAATTATAGGTATAAAATATAGACTTAATACATAGAGGCAGAAAATACAGACATAATAGACATAATAGATATATGTTTAAAATATAGACATAATAGATATAACAGATATATGTATAAAAAATAGGCATAATAGATATAATCGATAGAGGTATAAAATATAGACATAATAGATATAATAGAGAGAGGGATAAAATATAGACATAATAGATATAATAGATATAGTTATAAAATATATACATAATAGATATAGGTATAAAATATAGACCTAATAGATATAATAGATATAGCTGTAAAATTTACACAAAATAGATATAATAGATAAAGGTATAAAATATACACAGAACAGACATAATAGATATAGGTATGAAATATAGACCCAATAGATATAATAGATATAGGTATAAAATATAGACAGAATAGATATAGGTATAAAATATAGACATAATAGATATAATAGATATGGGTATAAAATACACACATAATAGATATAATAGATGTAGGTATAAATTGAAGACATAATAGATATAATAGATATAGGGATAAAATATAGACATAAAAGTCTTAATACATATAGGTATAAAACATAGACATCATAGATATAATAGAGGTATAAAATATAGATATAATAGATATAGGTACAAAATATAGACATAGTAGATACAATAGACAGAGGTATAAAATATAGACATAATAGATATAGGTATAAAATATAGACATAATAGATAGAATAGATAGAGGTATAAAATATAGGCATAATAGATATAGGTATAAAATACAGACATAATAGATATAAGAGATATAGTTATAAAATATTTACATAATAGTTATAATAGATATAGGTATAAAATATAGACATAAGAGATATAATATATATAAGTATAAAATATAGATACAATAGATATAGCTATAAAATATAGATATAATAGATATAAAAAATATACATTTAAAATATAGATACAATAGATATCGGCATAAAATATAGATACATATAATAGATACAGATATAAAATATGGATATAATAGATAAAAGTGTAAAATATAAATGTAATAGATATAATAGATATACTATAAAATATAGATATATATAGGTATAAAATATAGTTATAATAGATATAGGTATGAAATATAGATATAATAGATACAATATATATAGTTATAAAATATAGACATAATAGATAAAATAGATATAGATGTAATATACACATAATAGATATAATAGATATAGGGATAAATATAGACATAATAGATATAATAGATATAGGTATAAAATATAGTAATAAAAGTTATAATACATATAGGTATGAAATATAGACATAATAGATATAACTGATATAAGTATAAAAAATAGACATAATAAATACAGGTATAAAATATAGACATAATAGACATAATAGATATAGGTATCAAATATAGATATATATAGGTATAAAATATAGTTATAATAGATATCGGTATAAAATATAGACATTAGAGATATAATAGATATAGGTATGAAACGTAGACACAATAGATAAGATACATATGGGTATAAAATATAGACATAATGCATATGATAAATAAAGGTAAAAAATATAGTCATAATGGATATAATAGATATAGGTATAAAAAATAGACATAAGAGATATAACAGATATACGTATAAAATATAGACATAAAAGATAGAGATATAAAATATAGACATAATAGATATGATAGATATAAGTATAAAATAAAGACATAATAGATATAATAGATATAGGTATAAAACATAGACATAAAAGATATAATAGATATAGGTATAAAATATAGACATAATAGATATAGATATAAAATACAGATAAAATAGAAAAGATTGAGGTATAAAATATAGACATAATAGATATAGGTATAAAATATATACATAATAGATATAAGAGATATAGGTATAAAATATAGACATAAATGTTATAATAGATATAGGTGTAAAATAAAGACATAATAGATATGGGTATGAAATACAGACATACTAGATATCGGTATAAAATATAGACATAAAAGATATACTTATATAATATAGACATAACAGTAATAATAGATATAGGTATAAAATATAGACATAATAGATATAGTAGATATAGGTATAAAATATAGACATAATAGATATAATAGATATTGCTATAAAATATAGACATAATAGATATAAAGGATACAGGTATGAAATACAGACATAATTGATATTATAGATATAGGTATAAAATATAGACACAATAGATGTAATAGACATAGGTATAAAACATAGACATAATAGATATAATAGATATGGGTTTAAAATATACACATAAAAGATAAAATAGATAGGGGTATAAAATATAGATATAATAGATATAGGTATAAAATATCGATATAAAAGATATAATAGATATACGTATAATTTATAGATATAATAGATATATGTATAAAATATAGATATAATAGATATACATATAAAATATAGATATAATATATATAATTATAAAATATAAATATAATAGATATAATAGATAAAGGTATAAAACATAGATATAAGAGATATAATAGATATAGGTATAAAATATAGCCATAAGAGATATAATAGATATAGGTATAAAATATAGACAAAATAGATGTAAGAGACATAGGTATAAAATATAGACGTACCGGTATAAAATATAGATATAAGAGATATAATAGATATACATATAAAAAATAGATATTATAGATACAGGTATAAAATATAGACAGTAGATATAATAGATATAGGTATAAAATATAGATATAATAGATAGAGGTATAAAATAAAGATATAGTGGATATAATAAATATAGGTATGAAATATAGACATAACAGATACAATAGATATAGGTATAAACATAGACATAATAGATATAATAGTTAACGATATAAAATATAGCCAAAATATATATAATGGATATTGGTATAAAATGTAGACATAATAGATATAGGTATAAATTATAGACATAATAGATATAATAAATATAGGTATAAAATACAGACATAAGAGAAAAAATAGATATAGGAATATAATATAGAATAATAGATACAATAAATATAGGTATAAAATATAGACATAAGAGATATAACAGATATAGGTATAAAATATAGACATAATACATATAATCGATACAGGTATAACATGTAGACATGATAGATATAGGTATAAAATACAGACATAATAGATATAATAGATATAGGTATAAAATATAGACATAATGCATACAATAGATATAGGTATAAAATATAGACATAAAAGATATAATAGTTATAGGTATAAAATATAGACATAATAGATATAACAAATATAGGTACAAAATAGAGACATAATAAATGTTATAGATACAGGTATAAAATATAGACATAATGGATATAATAGACATAGGTATAGAATATAGACATAATAGATAAAATAGATATAGGTACAAAACATAGACATAAGAGATTTAGTAGATAAAGGTATAAAATATAGATATAATAGATATAGCTATAAATATAGATATAATAGATATAATAGATATACGTATAAAATATACATCTAATTGATATAGTCATAAAACATAGATATAATAGATATAATAGATATAGGTGTAAAATATAGATACAATAGACATAATTATAAAATATAAATCTAATTGATATAATAGATATAGGTATTAAATATAGATATAAGATTTTATGTATTAAATATGGTTATAATAGATATAGGTATAACATATAGACATAATAGATATAATAGATATAGGTATAAAATACAGACATAATAGATATGGGTATAAAATATATACATAATAGATATAAGAGATAGAGGTATAAACTATAGATATAATAGATATAATAGAGTTATAATCTATAGACATAATAGACATAATAGACATAGTTATAAAATATAAACAAAATAGATATAATATATATAGGTATACAATGTAGACATAATAAACATAATAGATATAGTTATAAAATACAGACATAATAGATATAATAGATATAGGTAAAAAATATAGACATAATTGATATAGGTATAAAATATGGACATAATAGATACAATAGATATAGGTGTAAAATATAGATATAATAGATATAGGTATAAAATATAGACATAATAGATATAATAGATATAGTTATAAAATATAGACATGATAGATATAGGAATAAAATAGAGACAAAAAACATACAATAGATATAGGTATTATATATAGACATAACGCATATAGGTAAAAAATATAGACATAAGAGATATAAGTACAAAATACAGACATAATTGATACAGGTATAAATATAGACATATTAGATATAATAAATATAGGTATAAAATGTAGAGTTAATAGATATAGGTATACAATATAGACATAATGGATTAAATATATATAGGCATAAAATATAGACATAATAGACATAATAGATATAGATATAAAATATAGACATAATAGATATAATAGATATAGGTATAAAATATAGGCATAATAGATATAATAGAGGTATAAAATATAGACATAATAGATATAATTGATAGAGTTATAAAATATAGACATAACAGATATAATAGATAGAGGGATAAAATGTAGACATAATGGATATAATAGATATAGTTATAAAATACAGACATAATAGATATAATAGATATAGGCATAAAATATAGACATAACAGATATATTAAATTTAGGTATAAAATGTAGACGTAAAAGATATAGGTATAATATATAGACATATTAATTATAATAGATATAGGTATAATATATAGACATAATAGATATCGGTATAAACTACAGACATAATAGATACAATAGATATAGGTATGAAATATAGACATAATAGATATAATAAAGTTATAAAATATAGACATAACAGATATAGGTATAAAATATAGACATAATAGATATAATAGATATAGGTATAAAATATAGACATAATAGATATAGGTATTAAATATAGACATAATAGTTATAATAGAAATAGGTAAAAAACAAAGACATAATTGCTATAATAGATATAAGTATAAAATATATACATAATAGATATACATATAAAACACAGACAATATAGATATAACAAATATAGGTATAAAATATAGACATAATATATATAATAGATATAGGTATCATATATATACATAATAGTTATAATAGAATATAGGTATAAATACAGACATAATAGATATAATAGATATAGGTATAAAATACAGATATAATAGATATAATATATATAGGTATAAAATATACATATAATAGCTATAGGTATAAAATATAGATATAATAGATATAGGTATAAAATATACACATAAAAGATATAATAGATTATAGGAATAAAACAAAAATAAAATTGATATAGGTATAAAATATGGACATAACAGATATAATAGATATACGTATAAAATATAGACATAATAGATATAGGTATAAAATGTAGACATTATACATATAATATAGGTATAAAATATAGACATGATATAATCCATATAGTTATAAAATATAGACATAATAGATATACGTATAAAATATGGACATAATAGATGTAATCCATATAGGTATAAAATATAGACATAATAAATATAGATATAAAATATAGACATAATAGATATAATAAATATAGGTATAAAATACATAATAAATATAATAGATATAGGTACAAAATATAGACATAATACATACAGGTATAAAATATAGACCTAATAGATATAATAGGTATATTTATAAAATATAAACATAATATATATAGGTATAAAATATAGACAAAATATATATAATAGATGTTGGTATAAAATATAGACATAATAGAGAGAGTTATAAAATATAGACATAATAGATATAATATATAAAGTTATAAAATATAGATACAATAGATATAATAGGTATACGTATAAAATATAGATTTAATAGATATAGACATAGGTATAAAATATATATATAATAGATATAATCGATATAATAGATATTGGCATAAAATACAATATATTAGATAGAATAATATAGGTATAAAGTATAGATGTAAGACATATAATATATACAGGTATAAGTATAGATATAACAGATATAGGTATAAAATATAGACATATTAGATATAATAGACACGGGTATAAAATATAGACAAAATAGATATAATAGATATAGGTATAAAATATAGAAATAATAGATATAATAGATATAGTTATAAAATATAGACATAATACATATAATAGATATATGTATAAGATATAGACATAATCGATATAATATATATAGGTATAAAATATATACATAATAGATATAATAGATATAGGTATAAAATATAGACATAATAGATATAATAGATATATGAATAAGATATAGACATAACCGATATAATAGATATAGGTATGAAATATAGACCTAATAGATATAATAGATATAGGTATAAAATATAGACATACTAGATATAATAGATATATGAATAAAATATAGACAAAATAGATATAATAGATATAGGAATAAAGTATAGACACCATTGAAATAGGTATAAAATATAGACAAAATAGATATAAGATATAGGTATAAAATATAGACATAATACATATAATAGATATAGGTATAAAATATAGACATAATATATATAATAGATATAGATATTAAATATAGACATAATAGATATAGGTATAAAATATAGACATATTAGATATAATCATTATAGGTATAATGTATAGACATAAGAGATATAATAGATAAAGGTATAAAATATAGACATAATAGATATAGATATAAAATATAGACATAATTGATTTAATAGATATAGGTATAAAATATAGACATAATAGATATACTAGATATAGGTATAAAATATAGACATAATAGATAAAATAGATATAGGTATAAAATGTTGACATAATAGATACAGGAATAAAATATAGACAAAATAGATATAGGTATGAAATATTGACATAGATATTATAGATATAGGTATAAAATATAAAAATAATAGATATAATAGAGATGGGAATAAAATAGAGAGGTAATAGGTATTATAGATATAGGTTTAAAATATAGACATAATACATATAGGTATAAAATATACATATAATAGATGTAAAAGATATAGTCATAAATGTAGACATAATAGATATAATAGAAATAGGTATAAAATATAGACATAATAGATATAATCGATATAGGTATAAAATATAGACATAATAGATAGCGGTATAAAATATAAACATAATAGACATAGGTATAAATACAGACCTAGATATAATGGATATAGGTATAAATTGTAAACATAGTAGATATAATAGTGATGGGTATAAAATATAGACGTAATAGATATAATAGATATAGGTATGAAAGGTAGACAAAATAGATATAGGTATAAAATATAGACATAATAGACATAATAGATATAGGTATAAACTATAGACATAATAGATATAGGTATAAAATATCGACATAATAGATATCATAGAAATATGTATACAATATACACATACTAGATATAATAGAGTATAGGTATAAAATATAGACATAATAGATATAATAGATATAGATATAAAATATAGACATAATAGATATAATAGGTATAGGTATGAATTATAGACATAATAGATATAATAGATATATGTATAAGTATAGACATAATAGATACAATAGATATACGTATAAAATATAGACATAATAGATATAATAGATATAGGTATAAAATATAGACATAATAGACATAATAGATATAGGTATTAAATATAGACATAATAGATATAATAGAAATAGGTATAAAATATAGACATAATAGATATAGGTTTCAATTATAGACATAATAATTAAAATAGATATAGGTATAGAATATAGACATAATAGATATAGGCACAAAATATAGACATAATGGTTATAATACACATAGGTATGAAATATAGCCATAATAGATACAATAGGTATAGTTTTACAACAAAGACATAATAGATATAATAGATGTAGGTATAAGATAAAGACATAATAGATATAATAGATAAAGGTATAAAATATAGACATAGTAGCTTTAATAGATATTGGTATAAAACATTGATATAATAGATATAATAGATATAGGTATAAAATACAGACATAGTAGATATAATAGATATTGTTATAAAATATAGACATAATAGATATAATAGATATAGATATTAAATATAGATTTATTAATATAAGAGATATAGCTATAAAATACGGACATAATAGATATAATAGATATAGGTATAACATATAGACAGAGTAGATATTATAGATATAGGTATAAAATATAGATATAATAGATATAGGTACAAAAAATAGACATAATAGATATAATAGATATAGGTATAAATATAGACATATAGATATAATACGTATAGGTATAAAATATAGACATAATAGATATAGTAGATATAGGTATAAAATACAGACATAATAGATATATGAGATATAAGTATAAAATATAGACATAATAGATGTACGTATAAAATACAGACAAAATAGATATTAACAGATATAGGTATAAAATATATACATAATATATATAATAGATATAGGTATAAAATACAGACATAATAGATATAATAGGTATAGTATTAAAATATAAACATAATAGACATAGGTATAAAATATAGACACAATATATAATAGATACAGGTAAAATATAGACCTAATAGATATAGTTTTAAAATATAGACATAATAGATATAATAGGTATAGGTATAAAATATAGATACAATAGATATAATAGATATAGGTATAAAATATAGATATAATAGGTATTATAGACATAGATATAAAATATATATATAATAGATATAATCGATAAAATAGATATTGGCATAAAATACAGATATAATAGATAGTATAATATATGTATAAAGTATAGGTGTAATACATACAATAGATACAGGTATAAAATATAGATATAATAGATATATGTATAAAATATAGACATATTAGGTATAATAGATATAGGTATAAAATATAGACATAGGAGATATAGTAGATATAGGAATAAAATATAGACATAATTGAAAGAGGTATAAAATATAGACACAATAGATAAAGCTATAAAATATAGACATAGATATAATGGATATAGGTATAAAATATAAACATAATAGATATAATAGAGATGGGTATAAAATATAGCCATAATAGATAAAATACATATAGGTGTAAAATAGAGACATAGAAGATACAATAGATATAGGTATAAAATATAGACATAATAGATATAATAGATATAGATATAAAATATAGACATAATAGATATAGGTATAAAATATACACATATTAGATATAATAATTATTGGAATAAAATATAGACATAATAGAAATAATCGATATAGGTAGTAAAATATACACAAAAGAGATATAATAGTTATAGGTATAAAATATACACATAATAGATATAGATATAAAATACAGACATAATAGAATTAATAGATATAGGTATAAAATATAAAACAAAATAGATATAACAGACATAGGTATAAAATATAGACACAAAAGATAAAATAGATATAAGTATAAAATATACACATAATAGATATAAGTATAAAATATAGACAATATAGATATAGGTAGAAAATATAGATATAGATATAATAGATATAGGTATAAAATATAAACATAATAGATATAATAGAGATGGGGTATATAAATATAGACGTAATAGATATAATACATATAGGTGTAAAATGTAGACATACAAGATATAATAGATATAGGTAAAAAATATAGACATAATGGATATAATAGATATAGGTAAAAAATATAGACATAATAGCTAATCATAGATATAGGTATAAAATATAGACATAATAGATATAATAGATATAGGTATAAAATATAGGACATAATAGATATAATAGATATAGGTATCAAATATAACATAACAATAATAATAGATATAGGTATAAGATATAGACATAATAGATATCGGTACAAAGTATAGACATAATGGTTATAATAGATATAGGTATGAAATATATACATAATACATGATAGGTATAGGTTTAAAATAAGGCATTATAGATATAATAGATACAGATATAAAATATAGACATAATAGATATAATAGGTATAAATATGAAATGTAGACATAATAGATAAAATAGATATATGTATAAGATGTACATATAGATAAAATGGATATAGGTATAAAATATAGATTAAATAGATATAATAGATAGAGGTATAAAACATAGACATAATAGATATAATAGATAAAGATATAAAATAGAGACATGATAGATATAGGTATAAAATATAGACATATAAGATATAATAGTTACAGGTATAAAATATGGACATAATAAATATAATAGATGCAGATATAAAATATAGACATAATAGATATAATAAATATAGGTATAAAATATAGACATAGTAGATATAATAGATATAGGTGTAAAATATAGACCTAATAGATAACGGTAAAAAATATAGCTATAATAGATATAATAGATACAGGTATAAAATATAGACATAATAGATATAATAGATATAGTTATAAAATATAGACATAATAGATTACGTATAAACTATAGACATAATAGATATAATAGATATGGGTATAAAATATAGACATAATAGATACAGTTATAAAATATAGACATAAAAATATAGTAGATATAGGTAAAATATATAGACATAATAGATATAATAGATATAGGTATAAATATAGACATAATAGATATAGGGATAATTATAGACATAATAGGTATTATAGATATAGGTATAAAATATAGACATAATAGATATAGGTATTACATATAGACATAATAGATATAGTAGAAATAGCTATAAAATATAGACATAATAGATATAATAGATATCGGTATCAAATATAGACATAATAATTATAATAGATATAGGTATAAAATATAGACATAATAGATATAGGTACAAAATATAGACATAATGGTTATAATAGATACAGGTATGAAATATAGACATAATATATAAAAGGTATAGGTTTAAAATGAAGACATAATAGATATAATAGATATAGCTATAAAATATAGACAGAATAGATTTAATAGATATAGGTATAAAATAGAGACATAATATATATAATAGACACAGGTATAAAATATAGTCATAATAGAAATAGGTTTAAAATATAGACAATGGATATAATAGATATAGGTGTAAAATATAGACATAATAGATATAGTTATAAAATATAGAAAAATAGATAGGGGTTAAAAATATAGACATAGATATAATAGATATAGGTATAAAATATAAACATACTAGATATAATAGTGATGGGAATAAAATATAGATGTAATAGATGTAATAGATATAGGTGTAAAATATAGACATAGTAGATATAATAGATATAGATATAAAATA
>NW_022143344.1:0-2063 GCF_007565055.1 Rhinopithecus roxellana
GGGCTCCCAAATATCACTTTCCAGATTCCACGAAAAGAGTGTTAGCAAACTGCTTTCTGAAGTCTAAGTTATAAGTCTGGGAGATGAACTCACAGATCAGAAAGAAGTTTCTCAGAAAGCTTCTTTCACGTTTTGAACGGATGAAATTTCCTTTATCAGCGTAGGCCTCAAAGCGATGCAAGGAAGCCCTTCTCAGTTTCCTCAAAGACAGTGTTAATGGACTGCTCCACGAAACATAAGTGTAACTCTGAGAGATGAATTCACACATCACCAGGCAGTTTCTAAGAAAGCTTCTTTCTAGTTTTCATCTGTGGATATATCCTTTGTCACCGTAAGCTTCATTGCGCTATGAAGTGTCTAATTGCAGATTTCCAGAAAACTGTGTTAACAAACTGATCACTGAAGAGAAACGTGTAACTCTGAGAGTTGCATTCACACATGGCAATGCAGTTTCTCAGAAAGCTTCTCTTTAGTTATTATGTGAGGATATGTCCTTTTTCACCATAGCCCTCAATGAGCTCCCAAATATACCTTTGCAGAATCCCTGACAACAGTGTTAGCAAACTGTTCCAAGAGGGAAGGGTGGAACTCTGTGTGACGAAGTCACACATCAGAAAGCAATCTCTCAGAAAGCTTCTCTCTACTTCTTATGTGACGATATTTCCTTTCTCACCATGGGCCCCTATGGGCTCCCAAATATCACTTTCCAGATTCCACGAAAAGAGTGTTAGCAAACTGCTTTCTGAAGTCTAAGTTATAAGTCTGGGAGATGAACTCACAGATCAGAAAGAAGTTTCTCAGAAAGCTTCTTTCACGTTTTGAACGATGAAATTTCCTTTATCAGCGTAGGCCTCAAAGCGATGCAAGGAAGCCCTTCTCAGTTTCCTCAAAGACAGTGTTAATGGACTGCTCCACGAAACATAAGTGTAACTCTGAGAGATGAATTCACACATCACCAGGCAGTTTCTAAGAAAGCTTCTTTCTAGTTTTCATCTGTGGATATATCCTTTGTCACCGTAAGCTTCATTGCGTTTGAAGTGTCTAATTGCAGATTTCCAGAAAACTGTGTTAACAAACTGATCACTGAAGAGAAACGTGTAACTCTGAGAGTTGCATTCACACATGGCAATGCAGTTTCTCAGAAAGCTTCTCTTTAGTTATTATGTGAGGATATGTCCTTTTTCACCATAGCCCTCAATGAGCTCCCAAATATACCTTTGCAGAATCCCTGACAACAGTGTTAGCAAACTGTTCCAAGAAGGGAAGGGTGGAACTCTGTGTGACGAAGTCACACATCAGAAAGCAATCTCTCAGAAAGCTTCTCTCTACTTCTTATGTGACGATATTTCCTTTCTCACCATGGGCCCCTATGGGCTCCCAAATATCACTTTCCAGATTCCACGAAAAGAGTGTTAGCAAACTGCTTTCTGAAGTCTAAGTTATAAGTCTGGGAGATGAACTCACAGATCAGAAAGAAGTTTCTCAGAAAGCTTCTTTCACGTTTTGAACGGATGAAATTTCCTTTATCAGCGTAGGCCTCAAAGCGATGCAAGGAAGCCCTTCTCAGTTTCCTCAAAGACAGTGTTAATGGACTGCTCCACGAAACATAAGTGTAACTCTGTGAGATGAATTCACACATCACCAGGCAGTTTCTAAGAAAGCTTCTTTCTAGTTTTCATCTGTGGATATATCCTTTGTCACCGTAAGCTTCATTGCGCTATGAAGTGTCTAATTGCAGATTTCCAGAAAACTGTGTTAACAAACTGATCACTGAAGAGAAACGTGTAACTCTGAGAGTTGCATTCACACATGGCAATGCAGTTTCTCAGAAAGCTTCTCTTTAGTTATTATGTGAGGATATGTCCTTTTTCACCATAGCCTCAATGAGCTCCCAAATATACCTTTGCAGAATCCCTGACAACAGTGTTAGCAAACTGTTCCAAGAAGGGAAGGGTGGAACTCTGTGTGACGAAGTCACACATCAGAAAGCAATCTCTCAGAAAGCTTCTCTCTACTTCTATGTGACGATATTCCTTTCTCACCATGGGCCCTATGGGCTCCCA
>NW_022143345.1:15000-25309 GCF_007565055.1 Rhinopithecus roxellana
TAGGGTAGGGTTAGGTTAGGGTTAGGGTTAGGGTTAGGGTTAGGGTTAGGGTTAGGGTGAGTGTCAGGGTTCGGCCCCCGCCCACCGCCCGGGACATGCCACGCCCCCGTCCCGCCCCCAGCCGCCTCCTGGCCACGCCCCCCCGGCGGGCGGGGGCCCCGGCCGGCGGCGCGCGACTTACCTTCCGCGAAGCGGTTCCCGGCGGCCGCTAGGCCCGCGCCCAGCGCCATTTTTTCGCCCTCGGGCCGCCCGGAAACGCCCCCTGGCGGCATAGGGTTTGGGTTAGGGTTAGGGTTAGGGTTAGGGTTAGGGTTAGTGTTAGGGTTAGGGTTAGGGTTAGGGTTAGGGTGAGGGTGAGTGTCAGGGTTCGGCCCCGCCCACCGCCCGGGACATGCCACGCCCCCGTCCCGCCCCCAGCCGCCTCCTGGCCACGCCCCCCCGGCGGGCGGGGGCCCCGGCCGGCGGCGCGGGACTTACCTTCTCGAAGCGGTTCCCGGCGGCCGCTAGGCCCGCGCCCAGCGCCATTTTTTCGCCCTCGGGCCGCCGGAAACGCCCCCGGCGGCATAGGGTTTGGGTTAGGGTTAGGGTTAGGGTTAGGGTTAGTGTTAGGTTAGGGTTAGGGTTAGGGTTAGGGTTAGGGTTAGTGTAGGTTAGGGTTAGGGTTAGGGTGAGTTCGGGTTCGGCCCCGCCAACAGCCGGGACATGCCACGCCCCGTCCCGCCCCCAGCCGCCTCCTGGCCACGCCCCCCCGGCGGGGTTAGGGTTAGGGTTAGGTTAGTGTTAGGTTAGGGTTAGGGTTAGTGTTAGGTTAGGGTAGTGTTAGGGTTCGGGTTGGGTTAGGATTAGGGTTATGGTGAGGGTGAGTTGTAGGGTTCGGCCCCCGCCCCCGCCCGGGACATGCCACGCCCCCGTCCCGCCCCCAGCCGCCTCCTGGCCACGCCCCCCCGGCGGGCGGGGGCCCCGGCCGGCGGCGCGCGACTTACCTTCCGCGAAGCGGTTCCCGGCGGCCGCTAGGCCCGCGCCCAGCGCCATTTTTTTCGCCCTCGGGCCGCCCGGAAACGCCCCCTGGCGGCATAGGGTTTGGGTTAGGGTTAGGGTTAGGGTTAGGGTTAGGTTAGGTTAGGGTTAGGGTTAGGGTTAGGGTTAGGGTTAGGGTGAGTGTCAGGGTTCGGCCCCGCCCACCGCCCGGGACATGCCACGCCCCCGTCCCGCCCCCAGCCGCCTCCTGGCCACGCCCCCCGGCGGGCGGGGGCCCCGGCCGGCGGCGCGCGACTTACCTTCCGCGAAGCGGTTCCCGGCGGCCGCTAGGCCCGCGCCCAGCGCCATTTTTTCGCCCTCGGGCCGCCCGGAAACGCCCCCTGGCGGCATAGGGTTGGGGTTAGGGTTAGGGTTAGGGTTAGGGTTAGGGTTAGTGTTAGGGTTAGGTTAGGGTTAGGGTTAGGGTTAGGGTTAGGGTGAGTGTCAGGGTTCGGCCCCGCCCACCGCCCGGGACATGCCACGCCCCCGTCCCGCCCCCAGCCGCCTCCTGGCCACGCCCCCCCGGCGGGCGGGGGGCCCCGGCCGGCGGCGCGCGACTTACCTTCCGCGAAGCGGTTCCCGGCGGCCGCTAGGCCCGCGCCCAGCGCCATTTTTTCGCCCTCGGGCCGCCCGGAAACGCCCCCTGGCGGCATAGGGTTTGGGTTAGGGTTAGGGTTAGGGTTAGGGTTAGGGTTAGGGTTAGGGTTAGGGTTAGGGTTAGGGTGAGTGTCAGGGTTCGGCCCCGCCCACCGCCCGGGACCTGCCACGCCCCCGTCCCGCCCCCAGCCGCCTCCTGGCCACGCCCCCCCGGCGGGCGGGGGCCCCGGCCGGCGGCGCGGGACTTACCTTCTCGAAGCGGTTCCCGGCGGCCGCTAGGCCCGCGCCCAGCGCCATTTTTTCGCCCTCGGGCCGCTCGGAAACGCCCCCTGGCGGCATAGGGTTTGGGTTAGGGTTAGGGTTAGGGTTAGGGTTAGGGTTAGTGTTAGGGTTAGGGTTAGGGTTAGGGTTAGGGTTAGGAGTGTCAGGGTTCGGCCCCGCCCACCGCCCGGGACCTGCCACGCCCCCGTCCCGCCCCCAGCCGCCTCCTGGCCACGCCCCCCCGGCGGGCGGGGGCCCCGGCCGGCGGCGCGCGACTTACCTTCCGCGAAGCGGTTCCCGGCGGCCGCTAGGCCCGCGCCCAGCGCCATTTTTTCGCCCTCGGGCCGCCCGGAAACGCCCCCTGGCGGCATAGGGTTTGGGTTAGGGTTAGGGTTAGGGTTAGTGTTAGGGTTAGGGTTAGGTTAGGGTTAGGGTTAGGGTTAGGGTTAGGGTTAGGGTTAGGGTGAGTGTCAGGGTTCGGCCCCGCCCACCGCCCGGGACATGCCACGCCCCCGGCCCGCCCCCCAGCCGCCCCCTGGCCACGCCCCCCCGGCGGGCGGGGGCCCCGGCCGGCGGCGCGCGACTTACCTTCCGCGAAGCGGTTCCCGGCGGCCGCTAGGCCCGCGCCCAGCGCCATTTTTTCGCCCTCGGGCCGCCCGGAAACGCCCCCTGGCGGCATAGGGTTTGGGTTAGGGTTAGGGTTAGGGTTAGGGTTAGGGTTAGGGTTATGTTAGGTTAGGGTTAGGGTTAGGGTTAGGGTGAGGGTGAGTGTCAGGGTTCGGCCCCGCCCACCGCCCGGGACATGCCACGCCCCCCGTCCCGCCCCCAGCCGCCTCCTGGCCACGCCCCCCCGGCGGGCGGGGGCCCCGGCCGGCGGCGCGCGACTTACCTTCCGCGAAGCGGTTCCCGGCGGCCGCTAGGCCCGCGCCCAGCGCCATTTTTTCGCCCTCGGGCCGCCCGGAAACGCCCCCTGGCGGCATAGGGTTTGGGTTAGGGTTAGGGTTAGGTTAGGGTTAGGGTTAGTGTTAGGGTTAGGGTTAGGGTTAGGGTTAGGGTGGAGTGTCAGGGTTCGGCCCCGCCCACCGCCCGGGACCTGCCACGCCCCCGTCCCGCCCCCAGCCGCCTCCTGGCCACGCCCCCCGGCGGGCGGGGGCCCCCGGCCGGCGGCGCGCGACTTACTTCCGCGAAGCGGTTCCCGGCGGCCGCTAGGCCCGCGCCCAGCGCCATTTTTTCGCCCTCGGGCCGCCCGGAAACGCCCCCTGGCGGCATAGGGTTTGGGTTAGGGTTAGGGTTAGTGTTAGGGTTAGGGTTAGGTTAGTGTTAGGTTAGGTTAGGGTTAGGTTTAGGTTAGGGTTAGGGTTAGGGTAGGTGAGTGTCAGGGTTCGGCCCCGCCCACCGCCCGGGACATGCCACGCCCCCGTCCCGCCCCCAGCCGCCTCCTGGCCACGCCCCCCCGGCGGGCGGGGGCCCCGGCCGGCGGCGCGGGACTTTACCTTCCGCGAAGCGGTTCCCGGCGGCCGCTAGGCCCGCGCCCAGCGCCATTTTTTCGCCCTCGGGCCGCCCGGGAAACGCCCCCTGGCGGCATAGGGTTTGGGTTAGGGTTAGGGTTAGGGTTAGGGTTAGGGTTAGGTTATGTTAGGGTTAGGGTTAGGGTTAGGGTTAGGGTGAGGGTGAGGGTCAGGGTTCGGCCCCGCCCACCGCCCGGGACCTGCCACGCCCCCGTCCCGCCCCCAGCCGCCTCCTGGCCACGCCCCCCGGCGGGCGGGGGCCCCGGCCGGCGGCGCGGCGACTTACCTTCCGCGAAGCGGTTCCCGGCGGCCGCTAGGCCCGCGCCCAGCGCCATTTTTCGCCCTCGGGCCGCCCGGAAACGCCTCCTGGCGGCATAGGGTTTGGGTTAGGGTTAGGTTAGGGTTAGGGTTAGGGTTGTGTTAGGGTTAGGGTTAGGTTGTTAGGGTTAGGGTTAGGGTTAGGGTTAGGGTGAGTGTCAGGGTTCGGCCCCGCCCACCGCCCGGGACCTGCCACGCCCCCGTCCCGCCCCCAGCCGCCTCCTGGCCACGCCCCCCCGGCGGGCGGGGGCCCGGCGGCGGCGCGCGACTTACCTTCCGCGAAGCGGTTCCCGGCGGCCGCTAGGCCCGCGCCAGCGCCATTTTTTCGCCCTCGGGCCGCCCGGAAACGCCCCCTGGCGGCATAGGTTTGGGTTGGTTAGGGTTAGGGTTCGGGTTAGGGTTAGGGTTAGTGTTAGGGGTTCGGGTTAGGTTAGGTTAGGGTGAGTGTCAGGGTTCGGCCCCGCCACCGCCCCGGGACATGCCACGCCCCCGTCCCGCCCCCAGCCGCCTCCTGGCCAAGCCCACCCCGGCGGGCGGGGGCCCCGGACGGCGGCGGCGCGACTTACCTTCCGCGAAGCGGTTCCCGGCGGCCGCTAGGCCCGCGCCCAGCGCCATTTTTTCGCCCTCGGGCCGCCCGGAAACGCATCCTGGAGGCATGGGTTTGCGTTTAGGGTTAGGGTTAGGGTTAGTTAGGGTTAGGGTTAGGTAGGGTTAGGTTAGGGTTGGGTTAGGGTTAGGGTTAGGCTAGGGTTAGGGTTAGGGTGGGGTTAGGGTTAGGGTTTGGGTTAGGGTTAGGGTTAGGGTTAGGGTTAGGGCTAGGGCTAGGGCTAGGGCTAGGGCTAGGGTTAGGGTTAGGGTTAGGGTTAGTGTTAGGGTTGGGGTTAGGGTTAGGGTAGGGTGAGGGTGAGTGTCAGGGTTCGGCCCCGCCCCCCGCCCGGGACATGCCACGCCCCCGTCCCGCCCCCAGCCGCCTCCTGGCCACGCCCCCCCGGCGGGCGGGGGCCCCGGCCGGCGGCGCGCGACTTACCTTCCGCGAAGCGGTTCCCGGCGGCCGCTAGGCCGCGCCCAGCGCCATTTTTTCGCCCTCGGCCGCCCGGAAACGCCCCCTGGCGGCATAGGGTTTGGGTTAGGGTTAGGGTTAGTTTGGGTTAGGGTTAGGGTTAGTGTTAGCGTTAGGGTTAGTGTTAGGGTTAGGGTTAGGGTTAGGGTGCGTTGTCAGGGTTCGGCCCCGCCCACCGCCCGGGACATGCCACGGCCCCCGTCCCGCCCCAGGCCGCCTCCTGGCCACGCCCCCCCCGGCGGGCGGGGGCCCGGCCGGCGGCGCGCGACTTTACCTTCCGCGAAGCGGTTACCGGCGGCCGCTAGGCCCGGCCCAGCGCCCATTTTTCGCCATCGGCCGCCTCGGTAAACCGCCCCCTTGGCGGCATAGGGTTGGGTTCGGGTTAGGGTTAGGGTAGGGTTAGGGTTAGGGTCTAGGGTTAGGGTTAGGGTTAGGGTTAGGGTTAGGGTTAGGGTTAGGGTTAGGGTTTTAGGGTGAGTGTCAGGGTTCGGCCCCGCCCACCGCCCGGGACATGCCACGCCCCCGTCCCGCCCCCAGCCGCCTCATGGCCACGCCCCCCCGGCGGGCGGGGGCCCCCGGCCGGCGGAGCGCGACTCTACATTCCGCGAAGCGGTTCCCGGCGGCCCCCTAGCCCGCGCCAGCGCCATTTTTCGCCCTCGGGCCGCCGGAAACGCCCCCTGGCGGCATAGGGTTTGGGTTAGGGTTAGGGTTAGGGTTAGGGTTAGGGTTAGGGTTAAGGTTAGGGTTAGGGTTAGGGTTTTAGGGTTAGGGTTAGGGTTAGGGTTAGGGTTAGGGTTAGGGTGAGTGTCAGGGTTCGGCCCCGCCCACCGCCCGGGACATGCCACGCCCCCGTCCCGCCCCCAGCCGCCTCCTGGCCACGCCCCCCCGGTGGGCGGGGGCCCGGACGGCGGCGCGCGACCTTACCCTTCCGCGAAGCGGTTTCCCCGGCGGCCGCTAGGCCCGCGCCCAGCGCCATTTTTTCGCCCTCGGGCCGCCCGGAAACGGCCCCCTGCGGATAGGTTTGGGTTAGGGTTAGGTAGGGTTGGGTTAGGTAGTGTTAGGGTTAGGGGTAGTTGGTTAGGGTTAGGGTGAGTGTCAGGGTTCGGCCCCGCCCAACCGCCCGGGACCTGCCACGCCCCCGTCCCGCCCCCAGCCGCCTCCTGGCCACGCCCCCACGGCGGGCGGGGGCCCCGGCCGCGGCGGCGCTTACCTTCCGTGAAGCGGTTCCCGGCGGCCGCTAGGCCCGCGCCCAGCGCCATTTTTTCGCCCTCGGGCCGCCCGGAAACGCCCCCTGGCGGCATAGGGTTTGGGTTTGGGTAAGTGTTAGGGTTAGGGTTAGTGTTAGGGTTAGGGTTAGGGTTACGGTTAGGGTGAGTGTCAGGGTTCGGCCCCGCCCACCGCCCGGGACATGCCACGCCCCCGTCCCGCCCCAGCCGCCTCCTGGCCACGCCCCCCCGGCGGGCGGGGGCCCCGGCCGGCGGCGCGCGACTTAGCTTCCGCGAAGCGGTTCCCGGCGGCCGCTAGGCCCGCGCCCAGCGCCATTTTTTCGCTCGGGCCGCCCGGAAACGCCCCCTGGCGGCATAGGGTTTGGGGTTAGGGTTAGGGTTAGGGTTAGGGTTAGGGTTAGTGTTAGGGTTAGGGTTAGGGTTAGGGTGAGTTTCCGGGTTCGGCCCCGCCAACGCCCGGGACATGCCACGCCCCCGTCCCGCCCCCGCCGCCTCCTGGCCACGCCCCCCGGCGGGCGGGGGCCCCGGCCGCGGCGCGCGACTAGCTGCCTAGCGGCCGCCGGGAACCGCTTTCGCGGAAGGTAGTCGCCGCAGCCGCCGGCCGGGGCCCCCTCCCGCCGGGGGGGCTTGGGCCAGTATGCGGCGGGGGCGGAGGGGGCGTGGCAGGGTCCCGGGCGTGGGCGGGTGCGAACCCTTGACACTCACCCTAACCTAACCCTAACCCTAACCCTAACACTAAGAAAAATAACCCTACCCCTAACCCTAACCTAACCCTACCCTAACACTAACCCTAACCGCAAACCTATTCCTCCATGGTGCGGTTCCGAGCGCCCGGGGCGAAAAAATGGCGCTGGGCGCGTGCATAGCGGCCGCCGGGAACGCTTCGCGGAGTAAGTCGCGCGCCTCCTGGCCGGGGCCCCCGCCCGGCCGGTGGGCTTGGCCAGGAGGCGGCGTGGGCGGACGGGGCGTGGCATGTCCCGGGCGGTGGCGGGGCGAACCCTGACACTCACCCAACCATAGACCCTAACCCAAACTCCTAACCCTAACACTAACCCTAACCCTAACCCTAACCCCTAACCTAACCCAAACCCTATGCTCTCCAGGGTGTTTTCGAGCGGCCGAGGGCGAAAAATGGCGCTGTGGGCCGGGGCTGATCGGCCGCCGGGAACCGCTTCTCTAAGGTAAGTCGCGCGCCGCCGTGGCCGGGGCCCCCGCCCGCCGGGGGGGCGTGGCCATGTGCGCGGGGGCGGGACGGGGGCGTGGCATGTCCCGGCGGTGGGCGTGCCAACCCTGACACTCACCACCTTAACCCTCACCCTAACCCTAACCCTAACCCTAACACTAACGCCTAACCCTCACCCAAATATAAACCCTAAACCCTAACCCAACCCTATGCCGCAGGGGCGTTTCTAGCGTCCCGATGGGCTAAACAATGCGCTGGGCGCGGCCTAGCGGCCGCCGGGAACCGCTTTGCGGAAGGTAATTCCGCTCCGCCGTCCGGGCCCCCGCCCCGCCGTGGGGGCGTGGCCATGAGGCGGCTTGGGGGCGGACGGTGGCGTGCGGTCCCGGTCGGTGGGCGGGGCCAACCCTGACACTCACCCTACCCTAACCCTAACCCTAACCCTAACCTAACACTAACCCTAACCCTAACCCTAACCCTAACCCTAACCCGAACCCAACCCTATGCCCGCCAGGGGCTTTTCCGAGCGCCCGGGGCGAAAAAAGTGCGCTGGCGCCGGGCCCTAGCGGCCGCCGTAACCGCTCGGTCAGTAGTTTAAGTCGCGCGCCGCCGGCCGTGGCCCCCGCCCGCCGGGGGCGTGCAGGAGGCGGCTGGGGGCGGGACGGGGGGCTGGCAGGACGGTCCCCGGGCGGTGGGCGTGGCCGAACCCTGACACTCCCAAAAACCCTAACCCTAACCCTAACCTAACCCTAACACTAACCTACCCTAAACCCTAAACCTAACCCTAACCCTAGACACTAACCCTAACCCAAACCCTATGCCGCAGGGCTTTTCCGAGCGCCCGAAGTGCGAAAAAAGGGCGCTGGGCGCGGGCCTAGCGGCCCCGGAACCGCTCGCGAAGGTAAGTCGCTCGCCGCCGGCCTGTGTCCCCCGCCGCCGGGGTGGCGTTGCCAGGAGCTGCTGGTGTTCGGTACTTGGGCTTGCAATCCCGGGCGTTGTGTCGGGGCCTGAACCTGACAACTCCCCTAACCCTAACCCTAACCTAACCCTAACACTAACCCTAACCCCTAACCCAACCCTAACCTAACCCTAACACTAACCCTACCCAAACCCTATGCCGCCAGGGGGGCGTTTCCGAGCGGCCCGAGGGCGAAAAAATGCGGCTGGGCGCGGGCCTAGCGTGGTGTGACGCCGGAACCGCTCGCGGAAGGTAGTCCGCGCGCACCGGCCGGGCCCCCGCCCGCCGGGGGGCGTGCCATGAGGCGGCGGGTGGCGGGAGGGGCGGTGGCGTGGCATGTCCCGGTCGTGGTCGGGGCCGAAAAAAACATACCTGAAAACCACTCACCCTAACCCTAACTAACCCACCCTAACCCTATGCAACATAACCCTAACCCTAACCCTAACCCTAACCCTATCCCAAAACCCCTATGCCGCCAGGGGCGTTTCCGACGTCCCGAGGGTCGAAAAACTGGCGCTGGGCGCGGGCCTACGGCCGCCGGGAACCGGCTTCTGCGGAAGGTAATCGCGCTCCTCCGGCCGTGGGCCCCCGCCCTCCGGGGGGCGTTGCCAGGAGGCGCTGGGGGCGGGACGGGGCGTTGCATTGTTTTCCCGGGCTGTTGGCGGGCCGAACCCTGACACTCACCTCACCCTAAAACCCTAACCCCTAACCTAACCCAACACTAACCCTACACCTAACACCTAAAACCCTACCCCTACCCAACCCTATGCCGCATGGGGCGTTTCCGATCGGCCCGAGGCGAAAAATGGCGCTGGGCGCGGGCCTGTCGGCCGCCGGAACGCGCTTCGCGGAAGGTACATTGCGCTCGCCGCCGGCCGGGCCCCCGCCCGCCGGGGGGGCGGGCCAGGATTCGGCTGGGGCGGGACGGGGGCTGGCAGTCCCCGCGGTGGGCGGTTCCGCCCCCTGACACTCACCTAACCCTAACCCTAACCCTAACCCTAACACTAACCCTAACCCTAACCCTAACCTAACCTAACCCTAACACTAACCCTAACCACCCTAATGCCGCCAGGGGGCGTTTCCGATCGGCCCGAGGGCGAAAAAATGGCGCTTTTGGGAGCGGCCTAGCGGCCGCCGTTAACCGCTTTCGCGGAGGTATTCGCGCGCCCGCCGGCGGGCCCCCGCCCGCCGGGGGGGCGTGGCCAGCGAGGCGGCTGTTGACTGGACGGGGGCGTGGCATGTCCCGGCTGTTGGCGGGCCGAACCCTGACACTCCACTAACGCCTAACCCTAACCCTCACCCTTAACCCTAACACGAGAAATTGACTCTAAAACAATTAAAAAGCTGAAGATTTATCATAACTTCAAAATATAAACTGATAAACTTATAAAAAACAAAGAAAATGAGACATTAAACCCTAACCTAAAACCCTAAAAAAAAAAGCAAAAGAAACAAAAAAATAAAACCCTAACTCCGGCCTCACCCTAACCCCAAACCCTCTGCCGCCGGGGGCGTTCCGAGCGGCCCGAGGGCGAAAAATGGCGCTGGGCGCGGGCCTAGCGCCTCCGGGACACGCTTCGCGAAGGTAATTCGCTCGCCGCCGGCCGGGCCCCCGCCCCGCCGGGGGCTGTCCGATGAGGCTGCTGGGGTCGGACGGGTCGTGGCCTGTCCCGGGCGGTGGGGTTGCCTAACCCTGACACTCACCCTAACCTAACCCTAACCTAACCCTAACACTAACCCTAACCCTACCCTAACCTAACCCTAACCCTACCTACCCTAACCCAAACCCTATGCCGCCAGGGGCCGTTTCCGAGCGGCCCGAGGGCGAAATATGGCGCTTGGGCGCTGGCCGAGCGCCGCCGGGAAACCGCTTCGTCGGAAGGTTAGTCGCGCGCCGCCGCCGGCCGTGGCCCCCTCCCTCCGGTGGGGCGTGCCAGAGGCGGCCTGGGGGCGGTACTGGGGCGTGCCGGTCCCTGGCGGTGGGCGGGCCGAACCCGACACTCACCCTAACCCTAACCCTAACCCTAACCCTAACCCTAACACAACCCTAACCCTAACCTCCGCCTAACCCTAACCCTACCCAACCACCTATGCCGCCAGGGGGCGTTTTGCCGAGCGCCCGAGGGCAAAAATGGCCTGGGCGCTGGCCTAGCGGACCGCCGTTAAACGTTCGCGGAGGTAATC
>NW_022143346.1:0-8657 GCF_007565055.1 Rhinopithecus roxellana
ATTTTAGAGTCAATTTTAGATTTTCCAGCTTTCTCTTGTGGGCATTTAGTGCTATAAATTTCGCTCTACACACTACTTTAAATGTGTCCCAGAGATTCTGGTATGTTGTATCTTTGTTCTCATTGGTTTCAAAGAACATCTTTATTTCTGTCTTCATTTTGTTATGTACCCAGTAGTCATTCAGGAGCAGGTTGTTCAGTTTCCATGTAGTTGAGCGGTTTTGATTGAGTTTCTTAGTCCTGACTTCCAGTTTGATTGCACTGTGGTCTGAGAGATAGTTTGTTATAATTTCTGTTCTTTACATTTGCTAAGGAGTGCTTTACTTCCAATTATGTGGTCAATTTTGGAATAAGTGCGATGTGGTGCTGAGCAGAATGTATATTCTGTTGATTTGGGGTGGAGAGTTCTATAGATGTCTATTAGGTCTGCTTGGTGCAGAGATGAGTTCAATTCCTGGATATCCTTGTTAACTTTCTGTCTCATTGATCTGTCTAATGTTGACAGTGGAGTGTTGAAGTCTCCCATTATTATTGTATGGGAGTCTAAGTCTCTTTGTAAGTCTCTAAGGACTTGCTTTATGAATTTGTGTGCTCCTGTATTGGGTGCATATATATTTAGGAGAGTTAGCCCTTCCTGTTGAATTGATCCCTTTACCATTATGTAATGGCCTTCTTTGTCTCTTTTGATCTTTGATGGTTTAAAGTCTGTTTTATCAGAGACTAGGATTGCAACCCCTGCTTTTTTGTGTTCTCCATTTGCTTGGTAGATCTTCCTCCACCCCTTTATTTTGAGCCTATGTATATCTCTGCATGTGAGATGGGTCTCCTGAATACAGCAGACTGATGGGTCTTGACTCTTTATCCAGTTTGCCAGTCTGTGTCTTTTAATTGGAGCATTTAGTCCATTTACATTTAAGGTTAATATTGTTATGTGTGAACTTGATCCTGCCATTATGATATTAACTGGTTATTTTGCTCGTTAGTTGATGCAGTTTCTTCCTAGCCTCGATGGTCTTTACATTTTGGCATGTTTTTGCAATGGCTGGTACCGGTTGTTCCTTTCCATGTTTAGAGCTTCCTTCAGGGTCTCTTGTAAGGCAGGCCTGGTGGTGACAAAATCTCTAAGCATGGTTATCTGTAAAGGATTTTATTTCTCCTTCACTTATGAAACTTAGTTTGGCTGGATATGAAATTCTGGGTTGAAAATTCTTTTCTTTGAGAACGTTGAATATTGGCCCCCACTCTCTTCTGGCTTGGAGAGTTTCTGCCGAGAGATCTGCTGTTAGTCTGATGGGCTTCCCTTTGTGGGTAACCCGACCTTTCTCTCTGGCTGCCCTTAAGATGTTTTCCTTCATTTCAACTTTGGTGAATCTGGCAATTATGTGTCTTGGAGTTGCTCTTCTCGAGGAGTATCTTTGTGGTTTCTCTGTATTTCCTGAATTTGAATGTTGGCCTGCCCTACTAGGTTGGGGAAGTTCTCCTGGATGATATCCTGAAAGTGTTTTCCACTTGGTTCCATTTTCCCCCTCACTTTCAGGCACCCCAATCAGACGTAGATTTGGTCTTTTTACATAATCCCATACTTCTTGCAGGCTTTGTTCATTTCTTTTTCTTCTTTTTTCTTTTGGTTTCTCTTCTCGCTTCATTTCATTCATTTGATCCTCAATCGCTGATACTCTTTCTTCCAGTTGATCGAGTCAGTTACTGAAGCTTGTGCATTTGTCACGTATTTCTCATGTCATGGTTTTCATCTCTGTCATTTCATTTATGACCTTGTCTGCATTAATTATTCTAGCTATCAATTCTTCCACTCTTTTTTCAAGATTTTTAGTTTCTTTGCACTGGGTACGTAATTCCTCCTTTAGCTCTGAGAAGTTTGATGGTCTGAAGTCTTCTCTCTCATCTCATCAAAGTCATTCTCCATCCAACTTTGATCCATTGCTGGCAATGAGCTGCGTTCCTTTGGAGGGGGAGATGCGCTCTTATTTTTTGAATTTCCAGCTTTTCTGCCCTGCTTTTTCCCCATCTTTGTGGTTTTATCTGTCTCTGGTCTTTGATGATGCTGACGTACTGATGGGGTTTTGGTGTGGGTGTCCTTCCTGTTTGTTAGTTTTCCTTCTGACAGTCAGGACCCTCAGCTGTAGGTCTGTTGGAGATTGCTTGAGGTCCACTCCAGACCCTGTTTGCCTGGGTGTCAGCAGCAGAGGCTGCAGAAGATAGAATACTGCTGAACAGCAAGTGTACCTGTCTGATTCTTGCTTTGGAAGCTTCCTCTCAGGGGTGTACTCCACAGTTTGAGGTGTGGGGTGTCGGTCTGCCCCTAGTGGAGGATGTCTCCCAGTTAGGCTACTCAAGGGTCAGGGACCCACTTGAGCAGGCAGTCTGTCCGTTCTCAGATCTCAACCTCCCTGTTGGGAGATCCACTGCTCTCTTCAAAGCTGTCAGACAAGAGTCGTTTGCGTCTGCAGAGGTTTCTGCTGCTTTTTGTTGTTGTTGTTGTTGTTGTTGTTGTTTAGCTGTGCCCTGTCCCCAGAGGTGGAGTCTACAGAGACGGGCAGGCCTCCTTGAGCTGCTGTGAGTTCCACCCAGTTCGATCTTCCCAGGGCTTTGTTTACCTACTTAAGCCTCAGCAATTGCGGGCGCCTCTCCCCAAGCGTCGCTGCTGCCTTGCAGTTAGATCACAGACTGCTGTGCTAGCAATGAGGAAGGTTCCGTGGGCGTGGGACCCTCCCGGGCAGGTGTGGGGTATAATCTCCTGGTGTGCCCGTTTGCTTAAAGCGCAGTATTGGGGTGGAGTTACCCGATTTTCCAGGTGGTGTGTGTCTCAGTTCCCCTGGCTAGGAAAAGGGATTCCTTTCCCCCTTGCGCTTCCCAGGTGAGGCGATGCCTCGCCCTGCTTCAGCTCTTGCTGGTCGGGCTGCAACAGCTGACCAGCACCGATTGTCCAGCACTCCCTAGTGAGATAAACCCTGTACCTCAGTTGAAAATGCAGAAATCACCTGTCTTCTGTGTCGCTGGTGCTGGGAGAAGGAGACTGGAGCTGTTCCTATTCGGCCATCTTGCTCCGCGCCCCCCCACAATACACTATTGTTAACTGTAGTCACCATGCTCCACAATGGATATCAAAACATTGATTTCTCCTGTGTAGCGGAAACTGTCTACTCTTTGACCAACATCTGCCAATCCTCCCAATACCCAGCCTCTGGTAACCACCATTCTACTCTTTGCTTCCATAAGTTTGGCAAAATTAATTTTAGAAAGTAACCCACATATATGCCATCGGCCAGAAAATGCATCAACACAATTGCATTGGTAGATTATAAGTAGGTTGATGGAAAAACTGTATCATGCTAAAGTTAACTTTTTAAAAGCAGGATTGGTTATATCAGTATTAGAGAATGTATTCTTTGCAGCAATAAAATTAATAGACACAGGTAGGATGTTACATAATGGTATAGGGATAAATCCACCTGGAAGACATAGCAACACTAAACGTGCTTGCAGCAAGAAGCAAAGCCTCAGACTACATGAAACAAAAGCTGCTAGAGCTGACAAGAGTAAGATTTCAACACTCCACTTTCAGCAATTGATTGTACTATTTTCTGATTGGATTGGAAAGCAAAACAACTGTAGACTGAATTCCCAAAGCCTACCTATAGCAAATGAGTCAAAAATGTTAATTCAAAAGACAAAGTATACTAAATATATAGATTGTATTTTTTTTCAAAATTTTAAGTGCCAATCTCCGGAGTGACTCTCAGCAGTGGGAGTATTGCATTTATCTATGGAACTCAAGCATGTGTCTCTGACGTACCTTAGTCTATAGCACATGTAATCCAAAATAAAAATTTTTAAAGTAGGTCACATTGTGCCATTCACATTTACTGATACATCAGATACATTTGCTCCTAGGTCTTTCAAATAACATTATGCTATTCTTTCTTCTGTGTCCAAGCAAAGGCTTTAAGAGCCAGCCTCCCAAAGTGCTGGGATTACAGGCATGAGCCACTGTGCCCGGCCAAGTGCAGATAATTTTTTAAAAGTGATTCACAATCTTAAAATCTAACCAGAATGAATTACGGTTAGAATGCAATAAAACAGACAAAAAAGGGCACATATTATTGCAAAAGAGTGCAATTTCCAAGGGAGATATGACACTTACGATTATTGTGCACCAGCAATATGTCACCAACATTCCTAAAGAAAAAGATACAGAAGACTCAAGGAAAAACAGACACAAATCAGCAATACAGAATTTTACATAGGCTCTCTCAGATCAAAGGGACACAATTAATAAGAACATAGAACTACATAAATAACAAATAAGATAGGTCTGACTGCTCCATATTGTGGTCTGCACCTGCACCAAGATCTCAGGCTTTAACTCTCATAAATGGGAAGTAGGTCATAAGGGCCAATGTTCCTGCAATAGTAACCGAACAAAGCCTGGGTGAAATCATGTTTAAAAATTCAAAAACATGCCGGGCGCGGTGGCTCACACCTGTAATCCCAGCACTTTGGGAGGCCCAGGCGGTGGATCACGAGGTCAGGAGTTCAAGACCATCCTAGCCAAGATGGTGAAACCCATCTCTACTAAAAAGGAAAATTAGCTGAGCGTGGTGGCGGGCACCTATAATCCCAGCTACTCAGGAGGCTGAGGCAGAGAATTGCATGAACCCGGGAGGTGGAGGTTACAGTGAGCTGAGATTGTGCCACTGCACTCCAGCCTGGGCAACAGGCTCAAAAAAAAAAAAAAAAAAAAAATCAAAAACAAATACAGTACTCAGAGGACAGTGAGGATCTCTTAAGGGAAGGCAGGACCTGCAGATTAAATCTAGGACTTCAAACTGCTTTCACTCAGAATGCCTACCTGAAAAGAACAGCTGTAAAACTAAGCTATGCTTTGGTGACACCGCTAGAGATGAAAGCCATATCTCAGAGCTGACCAAAGGTGGTGATGTTGGTAAACCACCTCCTCACTTTTAGGTGAGACCCCAATGGCCATCACTTTCTGAGTCAGGAGGAAGAAACCATAAGTAAATCAGCTGTCACTTGTAGCCTGACTTTGCATCACCTGGGTGCAAATTATAAAATACATTAAACTGGATGGCGATGCAAATACCACAGATAGAGCTAGGGAATACAGCTAACCTAGGTGGAAACGTATATCCTTAAAGGCATATAATTGAAAAGGAAGAACAGCTGAAAATTACTTACGCATCCATCTAGAGAAATTACAAAAATAACAACAAAATAACACAAATAAATACAAAGAATCATTGAAAAAAGAAATGAATGAGAAAGAAACCAAATACTCAATAGAGAGTTTTAACAAAGGGCTTCACCAGTCCTTAAAAGTCTGTAAAACCTCGGCTGGGTGCAGTGGCTCACTCCTGTAATCCCAGTTCTTTGGGAGGCTGAGGCGGGCGGATCATTTGAGCACAGTTCAACATGGTGAAACCTCGTCTCTGGTCAACCTGGTGAAACCCCATCTCTACTAAAAATGCAAAAATCAGCCAGTTGTGGTGGTACCTGCCTGTTGTCCCAGCTACATGGGAGGGTAAGACAGGAAAATCGCTTGTACTCCAGAAGCGAATGTTGCAGCGAGCTGAGATCGCGCCACTGCTCTCCAGCCTGGGCAACAGAGCAAGACTCTGTGTCAAAAGCAAAACGCAAAAAACAAAAAGTCTGTAAAACTCATAAACCGCGGGTGAGACTTGTGAAGATAAAAGAAGTAACACACAAATTGGTAATATCAGGAATCAAAACTGGGAGGCACACCATTAGAGACCATCAGGCCAATAAGTTGAAAATTTAGAGGAATTGGACAAACGGTAAAATACTTAAAATACTGAAACCTAAGAGAAGATGTAAAAACATGATTGGATCTGTAAATGTAAAATATATGCAATCAGTAATTAAATAATTTTGACAAAAAATCTCTAGTCCCAGATGGATCATAAATGAGTTCTGTCAATGTTTATGTGAGAGATCACTCCAGTACCGCACAACTTTTTCAGGGAATAGAGGTAGCGAGTACACTACCCCTTGTCTTTTACTAAGCGAACCTTGACATGGAAACTAGACAAAGATAATTTGAGAATGGCAAATTTCAAAGCAATTTGTCTCATAAAAATACATGAAAATATCACATGCCACATACTTGTTAAAAAGGCTAGCAATATCTTTTAAAAAGATACTATAAAAGCTAAAAATATATACATATTTTAAAAAAGATAGTATATGATATGGTTTGGATGTATGTCCCCATCCAAATCTCATGTTCAATTGTAATCCACAATGTGAAGGTGGGGCCTGGTGGGAGGTGACTGGATCATGGGGACAGAGTTCTCATAAATGGTGTAGCACCATCCCCGTAGTGCTTTTCTCCTGATAGTGAGTTATCGGGAGACCTGGTCCTTTAAGTGTGTAGCACCTCCCCCAATCTGTCTTCCTCCTGCTCCGGCCACGTAAGAGGTGCCTGCTTCCTCTTGGCCTTCAGCCATGATTGTAAGTTCTCTGAGACATCCCCAGAAGAAGAAGCCCCTATGCTTCTTGTACAGCCTGTAAAACCATGAGCCAATTAAACCTCTTTCTTTTATAAATTACCCGGTCTCAGGTATTTCTTTATAGCAGTGTGAGAACGGACTAATACGCTATACTATGACCAAGTTGTATTTATTCTAGCAAAGCAAGGTTGGTTTAACATTAGAAAAGGAATCAATGTAATTCACCACTTGAACAGATTAAAGGGAAGAAGAAAACTAAATGTGATCACCTCAATAGATGCAGGAAAATAATTTGGTAAAAGTCATCATTCATTCATGATGAAACAACCTGTGGAAAAGTCGGACTCTATGAGCCTCTCCGAGAGAGTTTCAGATGCAATGTTGGAGTCGACAGTCTTTGGAGATATGTCACAGCACCAGAATTCCTACTAGGAAAAGGTAATAAGTTTAAGTGCATGAAGACTAAAAGAAGATTCTGCAAGCAAAATTCATCTAAAGTAAAGTTAAACTTCAAGAAGCAAAGTTTAAAAGTGCTTACCAACCATATCGCAAAGGGTAGATTTCCCTAATAGGTAGATACCCTCAGTGGATTCATTTTTTGAAAAAAGGAAATAAGCCTACTCTATTGTCATTGATAACGCTAGCTGCTGTAACAGATGAACTCCAACTTCTTAGTGGCCTAACACTATGAACATTTTTCTTGCCTACATTTTTCCAAAAGGAAACAGGACTGGGGAGGGTTGGCTCTTCTTTTTGAAAATAATCTAGGACCAGTTGACAGAAGCTCTGCTATCTTCAACACTTGGCTTCATGGGTCGCTCTGGGTGTCAGCATCTTTCCAGCAGATGGGGAAGAAAGAGTAGGAGGATCCTACAGGAGGTTTTTATGAATCATGCTTGGGAGAGTTGCCACTCGGGCCCACCATCCATTGCCCAGGCCTCAGTCCACCAGCCACAGGTACCTGCCAGGATGCTGGGAAACCCCAGGAGGAAAAGGAAACAGATCTGGAGGACAGCTAGTCATCTCTGTACATGTGGGCCTGAACAGTTCACAAAAAGAAAAACACAAAAAGCTCCCAAATGAATATAAAACTTCCTAGCCTCGCTCCTAATGAGAGAAACGGGTATCTGAAGCACAATAAAATACTGTCCATCATCTATCCTACGGACAGATATGCAAATGTTTGACACAGACTGATTTGGCGAGGATATGGGAAGAGTCACATCCTGCATTGTTAGTATGGGTGTAACTTGATGTAACACCTAGAGAAGGCAGTTTAGCAATATCTGTCCACATGGTGTGCGTGGTGTGTGCTTTACCCTCCTCCTCCAGAAATCCTGCTGCTATGAATTGGTCCTTTGGATGTACTTGCACTTGTATGGAATGACATTACATGTTAGTTTACTCAATGCGGTGTTGTCTGTAATAGCCTAAGCCCGGGCAAAACCCTGTGTCAACATGGCACCGGCTAAACAAAGAAAAGGATATATCCGCATCAAAGGATGCCATGCAGGCATGACAAAGAACAGAATGCTTTCACCTGTGTGGAGCTACACTGCGTGAATGCAAATCCTGGTTCTTCCCTCGTTTAGAAGTATTACCTATGGCAAATTATGTCAATTGCATGTGTTCTTCACTCCTCCTGCACAAAATGAGGAAAGCACCTACTTCCCTAGGTTATGGTGAGGATGAGCTTAATAGATTTGAAGCATTTACAACAATGGCATAGCAGGCACGCTATAACTTTTGGCTGTATTAAGCACAGAATGTACTCCAGGATACATTATTATTATTATTTAGATGGAGTTTTGCTCTTGTTGCCCAGGCTGGAGTGCAGTGGCGGTATCTCAGGTCACCCCAACCTCCCCTCCCGGGTTCAAGCGATTCTCCTGCCTCAGTCTCCCGAGAAGGTGGGATTACAGGTGTGTGCCACCACACCCGGCTAATTTTGTATTTTTAGTAGAGATGAGGTTTCTCCATGTTGGTCAGGCTGCTCTCGAACTCCCGACCTCAGGTGATCCACCCACCTCAGCCTCCCAAAGTGCTGGGGTTACAGGCGTGAGCCACCGTGCTCGGTCCCAGGATCCATTCTGAGATGGAAAAAAATGCCAGGTCCACACACCGTTTGGTGCTTGCCTTAATATAGAAA
>NW_022143347.1:0-15000 GCF_007565055.1 Rhinopithecus roxellana
AGTTTTCATATATGAAATTCATTATCGCAGCAGTGAGCATTACAGATTAAATTACAGACAAATTTGTTGCAATTGTCTTTTAAGAACATCAAATTCTCAAGAGTAGATGTAATAAAAATGTGGAATACCTCTACACAAAGTGTATTAAACATTACTGAGGTAAATTAAAGAAAACATAAATAAATGCAATGAATGGGGAGGTATGTACTTTGCCTGAGGATTGAAAAAGAGTCACTATGGTAAAGACAAATTTATCTATAGATTAAATGCAATCTCAATCAAAATCCCAATAGTTTTTTTGTCTGTGTGTGGAAATTTAAAAGTCAACCTAAAATTTGTGGAAATAAACAAAAGTGCTACAAAAATGTAGAAGAAGGAGGAGATACTTGGAGGACTAACACTACTAAAATTTATCTGATATCAATACAAGGATATATAATAAACTGATGGGAAAAATAGAGATTCCATAAACAGACCCATGCTCATATGCACACTTGATCTGTGATAGGAGACACTGCAGAACCCTGAGGAAGAATGATCTTTTCAAGAAACAGTGCTGCTTCAATTGCGTATCAATAAGGAGGAAAATGAAACTTGAACCCTACTTAAATCACATGCAAACATATCAATCCTTGTGAATTGCAGATCTAAGTTTGAAAAGTAAAACAATAAAGGTTCTTAGAATATAATATAAGGGTATATAGTCATGACCTTGTGGTAGGAAATCATTTATTAGAGGGTACGAAAGGTACTAAACAGCCGGGGTGCAGTGGCTCATGCCTGTAATCCCAGCACTTTGAGAGGCCGAGCCAAGCGGATCACTGGAGCTCGGGAGTTTGAGACCAGCCTGGCCAACATGGTGAAACCCCATTTCTACTAATAAACAAAAATTAGCTGGTGTGATGGCGGGCACCTGTAATCCCAGCTACTCCGGAGGCTGAGGCTGGAGAATCGCTTGAACCTGGGAGTGGAGGTTGCAGTGAGCCGAAATTGCACCACTGCACTCCAGCCCAGGCTACAATAGCAAAACTCTGTCTCAAAAAAAAAAAAAAAAAGTACTAAACACTAAGAAAAAGATGTATATATTAGATTAAATTAAAATCAGGAACCTCAAACGATTGCATTAAGAAAACTAAATGACAAAAGAATGTGTTTGCAGTACATATTTGACCAAAGAAGACATAATAAGAAAAGACAAAGTAACAGAAAAATGGCCGAGATATATAACTTCACAAAAGAGGATATTCAAATGGCCGATGAATGCATGAGAAGGAGCTCAATATCAATTGTGATCAAATTAATGCAAGTGAAAACCACAACACTTCCACTATAGTTCCACCAGAGTAACTAAAATGAAAAAGCCAGTTATTGGCAAGAATGTGGAAAAACTAAAACTATCATGATGGGAAGCATAAATTGGTAAAATCACTTTTGACAAATTCTTTGTAAGTATCTACTGAAGTAGAGCGTACACATTGCCTATGACCCAGCAATTGCAGCACAATAGAAATGTATTCACATGTGTTCTAAAAGACATATGCTATTTGGCATAACCTAAAGCTGTAAACACCCTGTATTAGTCTGTTCTTGCACTTCTATAAAGAACTACCTGAGACTGGGTAATTTATAAAGAAAATAAGTCTAATTGGCTCACAATTATGCATGCTATACAGGAAGCATGGCTAGGGAGGCCTCAAGAAACTTACATTACGGCAGAAGGTGAAGAGGAAGGAGGCATGTCTTACATGCCCAGAGCAGGAGGAAGAGAGCGAAGGGGAAGGTGCTACACACTTTTAAACAACCAGCTCTCTTGAAAACTCTCTCATGATCACAAGAACAGCAGGGAGGAAATCCGTCCCCATGAGCCAATTATTTCCCACCAGGCCCCTCCTCCAATACTAGGGATTACAATTTAACATGAGATTTGAGCAGGGAACCAATTCAAATGGTATCACACCCCTAATGTCCCTCATAGAGGATGGATAAATTAATTGGGGTATATTCAAGCAGTTACGAAAATAAACCAACTTACAACTGCAAAAACGTGAATGAATTTCACCAAAATAATATTGAGCTAAAGAAACCATCACAAAGAATGCATGCTGTGATTCCATCTTACAAAGGTCAAGAAAAAGCAAAATTAATGTGTGGTTTAAGGAGTTAGATTAGTGGTATCCTGTGGAGAAAAAATTAGGAAAAGTGATCAGATGGGGCTTCTGGAATACTAAGAAAGTTCTATTTCTTAATCTGAGTGATGAGTACAAGTGCGTATGTTTGCCAATTTGCCAGGTTCTATGCTTAAAATGTTTGCATTTGGGGCATGTATATTTCAATATGAATTTTTTTAATCAAGTAAAAATAAAATTGGAAGTTGAGAGTACCCTAGCCATTTAGGGTTACTTGTACCACTAGACAAAAAGTAGAGAATAAGCTGTGGCAACTCATCCCAATTACAGGTAGAAATTGGGCTGCTGCTACCCGCAGGGAGTAAGAAGTAATCTGCCTGAAACCCAGCCAATTCATTAACTTTGTCTCAGTACTCTCTTGCCCGGTAATACTAGGCAGTGGGAAACTGTAGTAACATAGTAAGACAAAACCACTGAAAAAGGCTTGGATGTCATGGCAATGCAAGTTTGGGTCATATTCCCAGGCAAAAAGTCAAACTTCCTGAGGTGATGGCAAAGGTGATTTATGAAAATAGTGTATCCAGGTAGTTTAAACTAATTTCTTCCCTCCCACTGCTGCAGTATTAACCTTGGTCATGTGTATCATCATCTTTGAGGGAATATGTCTCATTCTCACATTTTTCAGTAGCTTTTGACTTAGCTAGAAAGATCAAGCTGACCCACCTAAATTCTAATTTCAAATTTAAATTACAAAGGTTTAAATTTGTGCTATTAAAATTTTCTTTTAAAATATGAAAATGCGGCTGAGCGCAGTGGCTCATGCCTGTAATCCCAGCACTTTGGGAGGCCGAAGCAGGTGGACCATCTGAGGTCAGAAGTTAGAGACTGGCATGGCCAACATGGTGAAACCACGGTTCTACTAAAAATACAAAAAATCAGCCATGTCTGGTGGCGGGCACCTGTAATCCCAGCTACTCCAGAGGCTGAGGTGGGAGAATTGCTTGAACTCGGGAGGCAGAAGTTGCAGTGAGCTGAGGTTGCACCACTGCACTCCAGCTTGGGCAACAAGAGCAAAACTCCATCTCAAAAACATACATACATACACACACACACACACACACACACACACACACACATATATGAAAATGCAATTATATCAGAATGAAGTCCCTAGATTTTTTGTTCTGCTTTCTAGAAGAATGTTTGGCATATGTTTAAGCACAATAATTTCCATTCACTTAAGCTTCAGGACCTCTTTTAATTTGTGTGTATATGCACCAGTGTGCACATTTATGTAAACATGGTTGACTCCTACATGACAGTTTTCTCTTTGGTATATACATTTATTCAAAAGAATGTATAAGGACAGAATTCAGTTATATCACTAGATAAATGTATGATCACAAGATCTATATTATTTTGAAAAATGGCAATAAATTCATATAAAGTCACTAAGACTACACCTGATGCAAATATGGATCTGATGAACACTTAGTGTCTACTGGTTAGAAATCACAGTGTTAAAGTTGAAAATATTTCCATCAATACTTTTCACTGACTTCTCTTTTTTTTTTTTTTTTGAGACGGAGTCTTGCTCTGTCACCCAGACTGGAGGGCAGTGGCCCTCAGCTCACTGCAACCTCCGCCTCCTGGGTTCAAGTGATTCTCCTGCCTCAGCCTCCCAAGTAGCTGGGATTTCAGGCACCCACCACCATGCCTGGCTAATTTTTGTACTTTTAGTAGAGACGGGGTTTCACTACATTGGCCAGGCTGATCTCAAACTCCTGACCTAAAGTAATCCACTTGCCTCAGCCTCCCAAAGTGCTTGGATTACAGGCTTGACCCACCACCCCCAGGCAATGGTCATATTTTTAAGTTCACATTTTCCATATTTAAAAATAATAAATTTACCACCTTATTTCTTAAAAAATAGACTGCAAGACATCTGTATTAGTCTGTTTTCACATTGATATAAAGAATTACTTGAGGCTAGGCGTGGTGGCTCAAACCTGTAATCTTAGAACTTTTGGGAGGTCAAGGCGGTTGGATCACCTGAGGTCAGGAGTTTGAGACCAATCTTGCCAATATGGCGAAAACCTGTCTCTACTAAAAATGCAAAAATTAACCTGGCATGGTGATGCATGCCTGTAATCCCAGCTACTTGGGAGGCTGAGGAAGGAGAATCACTTGAACCCGGGAGTGGAGGTTGCAGCGAGCCAAGATCACACCACTGCACTCCATCCTGCACAACAGGAGTGAGACTACATCTGAAAACAACAACAACTTGAGACTGGGTAATTTATGAAGAAAAGAGGTTTAATCAACTCACAGTTCTGTAGGCTGTACAGGAGGCATGGCTAGGGAGGCCTCAGGAAACTTACAATCATGGCAGAAGGTGAAAGGGAAGCAAGCATTTCTTCCCACGGTAGAGCAAGAGGAAGAGAGTGAAGGGGACAGTGCCACACACTTTTTAAACCACCAGAGCTTGTGAGAGCTCACTCACTATCATGAGAACGGCAAGGGAGAAGTCTGCCCTCATGATCTGGTCAGCTCCCACCAGGCCTTTACTCCAACACTGAGAATCACAGCTGAAATTTGAGTGGGGACTTAGAGCCGAACAATATCAACATCTATGCTGGGAATGAGAAAGTAGCAGGATCTCATCCAAGTAAGTCATCATAGAATGTTCCAGAAGAATGTAAAACTGGTCTGTTAAGTGGCTACTCTTTTTATCCTTTTAGGTTGGCTTTTCCTAACACTTGACCCATCCTGAAGGAGAGACCTTGGGAGGTAAGAGATGGTGTTCACTCTTCAGTTTTCTCTTTTCATTGGGACGTTCTCATCATTTGTTGGAAGGACTGATTTACATTTTGCTGAATTCCTCCAGTTGATGTTTTTGTTCTCCTTAATTATTAGTGCTCTGGGCAACTCCCCAGCTAATGGAGAGGCCCCTAATCTAACTCTGCTGAGGAAAGGGGGTGGCGTTAATGATTATCTTGGCTGGGCCACGTTTTTGACAAGGATTTGTCCTCAGGTTTTAACTGACATTTGAGTTAAAATAAATGGATCTGTTCTCACTTCTTCAGAGAGGTCTTTCCTGACCCCCAGCCCCATCTAAATCAGCCCCACAAGATTCTATTTCATCCTCTTTACTGTCCTTAACAGTACTACCATTAACTTATCTACTTAGTATTCTGCATGAGATTTTCAGTAGCAGCAACTTTGTTTATCCCATTGTCAAGAGCAAGGCCAGGCCCACCATAATGGCTTGATGTTTAACTCACTTGACTGGCTACTGTGTATGAGCCTGGAGGTTTTCAAAAGCAACTAGTTACCTGAACTTTGTGTTTATATTCTGATAGTCATTCTTTAATCATTATCTCAGCACCCTTATGATTTTCAGTTTGAAGTGCACCAAAGAGCAAACTGCATCCTTTAAGCATCACTATGACTTTCAGAGAATTCTGGGCAGAAATGCACTTCACAATGAAGTAGCTAAAATGCCATTAATTTTTAGGAAATTATACTCTTCTCCATACTGAATGGTCATGTCATTATTATCAGGTTCAGAAAAAGTACCCGTAAGACATGACACACCATAAGTCTAAGAATTAGGAGATTTCATCTAAGGTAAAATTTTACTCAAGCAAATTAAGGTCTTTTAGTTCTATTCCAATAACATTTCATAAGTTCTTAACCAGAGACACGGCTTAATAAAAGCTCATGGATTACCTCAGTCCTTCAGTTATAGCCTGCAGAAAGAACATTCTTAGGTTTAGCTGTGCTGGCTCTCAGAAGAAAAAATTAGGAGGCGGGAGCTTTTATTTTCCAAATTAAACATTCCATCCAAAAAAGCACAGAGGCTTTAATGCAAGAAACATGAACCACCAACACTGTGTTGCTGGCTCAGGCTCAGCATCACCCAGGCAATGCCTGAGGCCTGGAGGAAGCTGAGAAGTGATGACAAGTGGAGGGAGGAAGCTGCTTGTCCAACTGCTCTGATGAAACCACCAGTAAGAGCCACACTGCAAATGTTTCAGCAGCCCTAGGACCCTGCTAGCAGGGAGAGCCAGGGGTTGGGGGACTGGGTTCTTGTGGTTTTCCTTGTAGAAGTTCAAGTCCAGTGTACTACCTAACTCCTGTTTTTTACAAGTCTAGAGAAAACACCTGGTGCCTGTCCAATCCCTGCTATCTAGTTCCACACAAACATGGCATTGCCCTGCTTAGTGCCCTCCAGGGACACCCACTTCCTACATGGGGGGATCTTCAGATACCATCAAGTCCCATCCTGCCCCTTTTCATTCAGGCCACCATCTGTCCCAGACTTGCCTGATTCTGCAGCTGGCCTGGGTTCCTGGGGTTCCCCAACCTTGTCATGTCTGTGATAGGACAGAAAGTCAGAAAAGGAGAAAAGTGACATTATGCCAGAACAGGCAGCTAGTCTGCTGGCTCAAGGCTTCTGGGTAGGCCTGGAAGGACAACAGGGAGGTCAAAGTTAGATGAGAAATGAGCAACCTAGAGGCCTGCAGGTGGTAGCAGGGCTGGGTGAGAAGCCAGACACAGCTGTTGAGATGGTGTACGTTATCGATTCTAAGACAAAGCTCTTTTTATAATTGAGTGCTTGTGAAATCAGGATGTGTCTCACAACCAGTGGCATCTTAGCACTGTGTTATTGCTACTATGATCTGTTCTTGCCCGGCCCACAGAACACTTCTGATGCCAAATGTGTGTGGAGGTTTGCCCTCACCGATCATTTCTCCAACACCAGCTAAGTGTTCTACAATTGAACTCTGGCACTATCTACCCAGAGTTACTTTGGAACTCACAGGTTAAAGGCTCAGTCCCACAAGACCGCCCCCACTTCACATGCCAATTGCAATTTGGGGCCATCCATCCTTCTCATGAACTGGCTATAAGCTGGGGGTTTCTACAATCATTTTTTTAGGCTGGATATTTGCTAGAAGAGCTCACAGAACTCAGCATTTTACTTATATTTACCAGTCCATTACAAAGGATACACATGAACAGCCACGTGCAAAGGTATATACAGCAAGGTCTGGAAGCTGCTCAAGCAGATGCTTCTGTCCCAGTGGAGCTGGGGTGTGGCATCCTCCCAGCAAGTGGATGTGTCCACTAACCTGGAAGCTGTTCAACCCCATTGCTTTGGGGTCTTATGGAGCATCCACTACATCGGCATGATAGATTAAATCATTGGCCATTGGTGAGGAACCCCCAATCACTCTCGCAACCAGGTCCCATCCTAAAGCTATCTTGGCAACCACCAGGTGTTATCTCATCAGCATAAACTCATATACAGTTGAAGAGGCTTACTATAAATAACAAAAGACTGTCACTCAGGAAATTCCACCAGTTTTGGAAGCTCTGTGACAAGAACCTGTGCCAAAGACCAAACCTTTTTTGTTATTATATGACAATATCACAATTATGGTTTTTATTGTGTCATTTTAAAACAATACAATAAAAAACTTGATGAGTCAAGTATCACTCTAGTTCTACTCCAGTAACTTTTCATAAGTTCTTAACCAGAGATATGGCTGTATTTATCACTTTATTGCTTTATTTAAAAATAGTATTGATCAAAGGTAACATCAAATGTAGTCATTGAAAACATGGGTCAGTTTCCCAGAATCAAGTCCAACATGGAGGGATAAATGCAGGTACAGGCCAGAGAGAGGCCTGGAGTCAGAAACTAGGAGAGCAAGGAGAGAGAGGGGCTCCCACAGGCCAAGCAACTGTGAACTTTCCAGCGTCCTACATCCCCGACTGCTTGTGGCATGGATGCAAGTGTGTTTAAGATTCAGTGCCTCTGCACCTTTTCCCCTTCAGTATCTGCCTCCTCCTGTCTATTTGCCTTTCGAAACTCTGTCAACATGTTGGTTCCTTGAGCTCTTCCTGGACTCCATCAGGCAGTTACTGATCCCTTCCTTTGGGCTTCCACAGTTCTTTAAACATCTGTCACATGTTTTGTGATTATTGATTTATTGTTATGTCTACTGTTACTTAACCACTTGCTCCAAGGATGGGGTCAGTCTCTGAATCCCAGCATCTGGAGCAGTGTCCAGAATAGAAGAAGCACTTCCGTGTTGGTTAAATGAACCTATTTAGAAAGTGTTAAAATGTATCTCTCAGGTGAACTGACAGCAAGCTCCTATCAGTTTATTTCACCCTGACTACAAGGAAGCTATTTCCAGCAAAGCCAGCTCAGATTTCCTTCAGTTAGATAGCTTTTGATAGTTAAAAATAATGATAATAACAGACAAGTGAGGCTACATTGCCTTGCCAGACGAGGCACCAGAAAGGAACGTTCTGAGCTAAAAATCACTATGCAAATCTCAGACCCAGGGTCAGCCACCTGAGTTACATTCCACAAAACCAGGTGGGGAAATCTCTGGGAGGGCATTTCTAGTCTCATTACATTCCATGAGGGAATTGCTGTAACGTTTTACTGGAAATGCTAGATATTTATCCAAAAGCACAATAAATTTTGCTCCAGCCTACTTTTTCTCTCATTTTAGTCCTACTTAGTACCCAAGTAGCCTGAGTCTTGTGGAATGGGAACTTCCAAGTCTTCAGTCACAGGGTGCACATTCCCTGCTGGCTTTCAAACAGGGGCTGCCTCACCACCCTGAGCAGGAATACTCCTGCACTGGAGGCTGGGAAGGATAAGAAGGGAGGGATATGGAGAGATTTGTTAAAGGATACAGAAAAACAGATAGGTAAGAGGAATTACTTCTAGTGTTCTATACCACTGTAGGATGACTATAGTTAACAATAATTACTACATAGTTTCAAACAGTGAGAAAGAGTGTTGAATGTTCCCAATACAAAGAAATGATAAACGTTTGAAATGATGAATACACTGATTACCATGATCTCATCACCAGATATTATTTGTATCAAAATATCACTAGGTACGTCATGACTATGTACAACAACTATTTGTCAATTAGGAAAAAATAAAATAAAATTTTAACAAAGAATGCTCTTAGGCCAGACACGGTGGCTCACACCTGTCATCCTAACACTTGGAAAGGCCAACGTGGATGGATCACTTGAAGTCAGGAGTTTAAGACCAGACTGGCCAAATGGTGAAACACTGTTTCTACTAAAAATACAAAAAAATTAGCCAGGCATGGTGGCTCATGCCTGTAATCCTAGCTACTTGGGAAGCTGAGGTGGGAGGATCACTTGAACCCAGGAGGCAGAGGTTGCAGTGAGCCGAGATCGCACCACTACACTCCAGCCTTGGTGAGAGTAAGATTCTGTCAAAAAAAAAAAAAAAAGAATGCTTCTAAATGTTGGAGTGAAGAAGGCTTTTGTCCATCCTGTGCTAATTATGACCTTTTTATGTTGTTTTTTTGATCCTTTGACATCTTGGGGCCTTGCTGACCCTGGAAGGACTGCTTACTCCCAGGGTAGAAGGTATTACTATTTGAACCACTAGACTGAGTCAAAATGATCTGTCCTCACCAACGTTGATAGGCATTATTCTTCCAATTCCTTGAAGGTCTCAATAGAACAAAAAGACAGGGGAAGGGCAAATTTTCTCTTTCTTCTGGAGCTAGGACATCCAGCTTCAGATCTCTGACATCAGAACTGCAAGTTCTCAATCCTGGGACTCTGGGACTTATATTAGTGTTCCCCATCCCACTCTACTCAAAGATATATTACTGTTCCCCACCCCACTCTACCCAAGACACCTGACTTGAGTCACTCAGAAGACTAGGTAAGGGTTTACTGAGGGAGCTGGCAACCCATCCCTGACATGTGTGACTCAGCCAGAACCAGAACAGTAGGAGCCTCACTGCCTCCACCCTAGTGCTGCCATATAGAGCAGCTAGAGCCTCTCCTGTGGACTCAAGCCTAACAGTAGGAGTTCCCTTGGGAAGGTAGGATCATCTCCACCTCTTTATCTTCGTTTCTTTATTGGTACAGTGGAGATGGCAATAATAGTACTGAAATCTTGGGTTATCATAAAGATTAAAGTAATTAAAACATGTGAAGTGCTTAGACCATGCCTGGTGCATAGCAGGCACTTTATAATCATTTACTTCAATAAAAACACAGGTCCTGGAGCCAAAGACTTGACCTTAATTGATATGTGAACCAGGTAAAAGTCACTTAGCCATTCTGAGTTTCAGTTTTTGATTTGTAAAATGAAAATAAAATAGTACCTATCTTGAAGGGTTTTCATGAAGATTAAATAAGCTAATAGGAAGAAATCACCATAACAGCCTGCACCACAAATGTTAGTTAATAAATCTTGGCAAGCTGGGTACTGTAGCTCACACCTGTAATCTCAGCCCTTTGGGAGGCTGAGGCGGGTGGATCACCCGAGGTCAGGAGCTCGAGACCAGCATGGCCAACATGGTGAAACCCCATCTCTACCAAAATACAAAAAAAATTAACCGGGTGTGGTGACAGGTGCCTGTAAACCCAGCTATTCGGGAGGCTGAAGCAGGAGAACTGCTTGAACCTGGGAGGTGGAGGTTGCAGTGATCTGAGATTGCGGCGTTGCACTCCAGTCTGGGCAACAAGAACAAACCTCTGTCTCAAAATCAATCAATCTTGGCAACCAACAAGGGTTCCGCCTGGCAAAGGTTTTGGCTCTGTGGGGTAATGCTGCCCTCTGCCGGACTATTAGGTTTCCTGCTTTGTTTGTTTTAATAAACTGTTGGGTTTGTTCCCAAAGTTCTATCCCACCCAGCAAAAAGGCTAACACTCTTCAAAAAGATTATTTTCTCAGAATACGTTTCTGAGAAAATGAGTACAAACATGATTTGTTGATTCGCCATCCACAAATGGCTTTCCTCATTTGAGAAACAAATGAGCCACTTGGAAACTTACTTGGGTTGCAATTTTATTTCCAATTTTATCTTTATGAAGAAATCCAGGCCGAGTGCAGTGGCTCACACCTGTCATCCCAGCACTTTGAGAGGCCAAGGCAGGCGGATCACCTGAGGTCAGGAGTTCAGGACCAGCGTGGCCAATATGGTGAAGCCCCATCTCTACTAAAAATACATAAATTAGCCAGGTGTGGTGTCACGCACGTGTAATCCCAGCTACATGGGAGGCAGAGGCAAGAGAATCGCTTGATCCCGGCAGGCGGAGGTTGCAGTGAGTTGAGATCATGCCAGTGCACTCCAGCCTGGGGGGCAGAGTGAGATTCCATCAAAAAGAAAGAAAGAAAGAAAGAAAAAAGAGAGAAAGAAAGAAAGAAAAAAGAAAGAAAGAAAAGAAAAGGAAAAGGAAGGAAGGAAGGAAGGAAGGAAGGAAGGAAGGAAGGAAGGAAGGAAGGAAGGAAGGAAGGAAGGAAGGAAGGAAAAGAAAGACAAATACAAATAAAATCACCTATGTTGAGATATTGCTGCTTAATTTTTTAAACTTTTCTTTTTCTTCTTAAACTCAATAGAAACAATATGCTTAAATTTTCTGATTTTCCTTATTATTGCTTTCCTATAAGTTGAGAATATTGTGATAAGTGCCTAATCTGGTAATTTGCACACACATTGTATTCTTTTGGCACAGCTATAGTGTGATAAAATAAATAAATGAAATGTCATAGCAGGGCAAAAAGTAGAGCACTTGAAACACTGTGGTGTGCTAATCGCCTCACTGTGGTTTGTGATGTGCCCAAAGCAAGGGGAAGTAATGAGAACACCACACAAGGTCTCTGTCCAGACTCTTCAACTCTGATCTTTGGACCGCAAAAGCAGCCATAAGATACATAAATGAATGAGTGCAACTGCACTGTCATAAAACTTCATTCATAAATGTTGAAATCTGAATTTCACATAATTTTCAAATACTACAAAATATCATTCTTTTTATTTTTCTCAATTGTTTACAAAAGTTAAAACCATAACACAAAAACAGGCTGCTGAACAATTTGGGCACGAATCTGTAGTTGTGGACCTCTGGTCTAGAGTCATCCACCAAGAGCAGCCAGATTCCGAGAGGACAGAATGGTGATTTAAGCAGAAATAACATGGGGACACTACTGCTGCATTCTTTAGACCCTTGAGGGTGTCACTCATCTCTGCCATTCCCCTTGATGCAGCATTTTTTCTTATTCTCTCTCTTGACTAGGGATACAGTTATTTATACACACATACACACACACACACACACACACATATATATATATACTTTAAGTTCTAGGATACGTGTGCACAATATGCAGGTTTGTTACATAGGTATACATATGCCATGTTGGTTTGCTGCACCCATTAACTCATCATTTACATTAGGTATTTATCCTAATGCCATCCCTCTCCCAGCCCCCAACCCAACAACAGGACCCAGTGTGTGATGTTCCCCATCCTTTGGCCAAGTGTTCTTATTGTTCAGTTCCCACCTATGAGTGAGAAAATGAGGTGTTTGTTTTTCTGTCCTTGTGATAGTTTGCTCAGAATGATGGTTTCCAGCTTCATCCATGTCCCTGCAAAGGACATGAACTCATCTTTTTTATGGCTGCATAGTATTCCATGGGTATATGTGCCACATTTTCTTAATCCAGTCTATCACTGATGGACATTTGGGTTGGTCCCAAGTCTTTGCTATTGTGAATAGTGCCACAAAAACAATGTGTGCATTTGTCTTTATAGTAGCATGATTTATAATCCTTTGGGTATACACCTAGTAATGAGATCACTGGGTCAAATGGTATTTCTAGTTCTAGATCCTTGAGGAATCACCACACTGTCTTCCACAATGGTTGAGCTAGTTTACACTCCCGAACAGTGTAAAAGCGTTCCCATTTCTCCACATCCTCTCCAGCATCTGTTGTTTCCTGACTTTTTAATGACCACCATTCTAACTGGTGTGAGATGGTATCTCATTGTGGTTTTGATTGCATTTCTCTGATGACCAGTGATGATGAGCATTTTTTCATGTGTCTGTTCGTCTTGCATAAATGTCTTCTTTTGTGAAGTGTCTGTTTATATACTTTCTCCACTGTTTGATGGGGTTGTTTGTTTGTTTTCTTGTAAATTTGTTTAAGTTCTTTGTAGATTCTGGATATCAGTCCTTTCTCAGATGGGTAGATTGCAAAAATTTTCTCCCATTCTGTAGACTACCTGTTCACTCTGATGGTAGTTTCTTTTGCTGTGCAGAAGTTCTTTAGTTTAATTAGATCCCATATGTCTATTTTGGCTCTTGTTGCCATTGCTTTTGGTGTGTTAGTCGTGAAATCCTTGCCCATGCCTATGTCCTGAATGGTATTGCCCAGGTTTTCTTCTAGGGTTTTTATGGTTTTAGGTCTAACATTTACGTCTTGAATCCATCTTGAATTAGTTTTTGTATAAGGTGTAAGGAAGGGATCCAGTTTCAGCTTTCTACATATGACTAGCCAGCTTTCCCAGCACCATTTACTAAATAGGGAATCCTTTCCCCATTTCTTGTAACTCTCAGGTTTGTCAAAGATCAGATGGCTGTAGATGTGTGGTATTATTTCTGAGGACTCTGTTCTTTTCCATTGGTCTATATCTCTGTTTTGGTACCAGTACCATGCTGTTTTGGTTACTGTAGCCTTGTAGTATAGTTTGAAGTCAGGTAGCGTGACGCCTCCAGCTTTGTCCTTTTGACAGGATTGTCTTGGCAATGCGGGCTCTTTTTTGGTTCCATATGAACTTTAAAGTAGTTTTTTCCAATTCTGTGAAGAAACTCATTGGTAGCTTGATGGGGATGGCATTGAATCTATAAAATAACCTTGGGCAGTATGGCCATTTTCACGATATTGATTCTTCCTATCCATGAGCATGGTATGTTTTTCCATTTGTTTGTGTCCTCTTTTATTTCACTGAGCAGTGGTTTGAAGTTCTCCTTGAAGAGGTCCTTTACATCCCTTGTAAGTTGGATTCCTAGGTATTTTATTCTCTTTCAAGCAATTGTGAATGGAAGTTCATTCCTGATTTGGCTCTCTGTTTGTCTGTTACTGGTGTATAAGAATGCTTGTGATTTTTGCACATTAATTTTGTATCCTGAGACTTTGCTGAAGTTGCTTATCAGTTTAAGGAGATTTTGGGCTGAGACGATGGGGTTTTCTAAATATACAATCATGTCATCTGCAAACAGGGACAATTTGACTTCTTCTTTTCCTAACTGAATACCCTTGATTTCTTTCTCTTGCCTGATTGCCCTAGCCAGAACTTCCAACACTATGTTGAATAGGAGTGGTAAGAGGGCATCCCTGTCTTATGCCAGTTTTCAAAGGGAATTTTTCCAGTTTTTCCCAATCGTGTGTGGGTTCCCGCGCGCGAGCGACCGGGTATGTCTGTGTGTGGGGCTGTGGATTTGCTCCTGGTGGTGGTGGGGTGTTTCTGGGTTTCTCTCAGCCCCTCTCGCCCGGGATCAGGCTGCCGGCTCTAGTGCCAACCCGGGGCAAAGCAGGGCCATCCCCCCACACCCCAGCCCCCACGGGCTCTTGCCCACCGGCCGGGTCTTGGTCGGGACAAGCGACCGTGGTGGGGGCGTTGTGAGAAAAAGGCCACGCGCCGCTGGGCCGGCTGTTCGCCCTTGGCCAGCCTTGACGGCTCCGGGTGGGTGGGGCAAGAGGGGGCCTCGCAGCAGCTCCCCAGCGGCCAGGGATCCAAAAGAATCCCTCTGCGACAGGGCGGAGGACCGGACGGGGTCCCAGGATCGTGGGCCCTGGGCCCTGACGCCTCGGAGCACTCCCTGTTCCGAGCGGGCCGGACGTGGTGGAAGCTCGGGAGCTCCGGAGCCGTGGGAAGGCCGTGGGCGAGCGGCTCGGGGATCCCGATTGAGCCCGGCGTCCCCGGGCTGGCGGTGCCGGCTGGAAGCCGGCGGGCATGGCTGGGCCGGGCTCTTGGGGGCAGCCAGGCGCCTCTGCCGG
>NW_022143348.1:0-7850 GCF_007565055.1 Rhinopithecus roxellana
ATAGATATAATAGAAAGAGGTATAAATACAGACATAATAGATAAAATAGATATCCGTATTAAATATAGACATAATAGATATAATAGATACAGTTATAAAATGTAGACAAAATAGACATAATAGATCGGTATAAAATATAGACATACTAGATATAGGCATAAAATATAGATATATAGATAATAGATAGAGGTATAAAATATTGACATAATACATATAACAGATATCGGTATAAAATATAGACATAATAGATATAATAGATATAGGTATTAAATATAGATATAATAAATATAGGTATAAATATAGATGTAATAAATATAATATGTCCAGGTATAAAATATAGATATAATAGATATAGGTATAAAATATACATATAATAACTATAGTATAAAATATAGATATAATTGATATAGTTATAAAATGTAAACATTGTAGATATAATACATATAGGTATAAAATATAGATATAATAGATGTAGGTATAAAATATAGATAAAATAGATATAATAGTTATAGGTATAAAATATACATAAAATAGATATAATAGATACAGGTATAAAATATATACATACTAGATAAAATAGATATAGGTATACAATATACATAAAATAGATATAATAGATATAAGTATAAAATATAGACATAGAAGATAAAATACATATAGGTATAGCATATAGACATAATTGATATACGTATAAAAGATAGACATATTAGATATAATAGAGGTATAAAATATAGACATAATAGATATAGGTATAAAATATAGGAATAATAGATATAAGAGATATAGTTATAAAATATAGACATAATAGTTATAATAGATATAGGTATAAAATATAGATAAGATATATATATAGAGGTATAAAATATAGACATAGATATAATGGATATACGTATAAAATGTAGACATAATAGATATAGGTATAAAATGTAGACATAGTTAGATATAGGATAAAATCTAGACATAATAGGTATAAGATTAGGTAGAAAATAGACATAATAGATAAATATAGATACAAAAAATAGACTAATAGATAAGAGAATATATAAAATGTAGACATAATGATATAATAGATGTATAAATATAGACAAAATCGATATAATGATATAGGTATAATATAGACATAATAGATTAAGAGATATAGGATATTGGGAGGCCGAGACGGGCGGATCACGAGGTCAGGAGATCGAGACCATCCTGGCTAACATGGTAACCCCGTCTCTACTAAAAATACAAAAACTAGCCGGGCGACCTGGCGGGCGCCTGTAGTCCCAGCTACTCGGGAGGCTGAGGCAGGAGAATGGCGTGAACCCGGGAGGCGGAGCTTGCGTGAGCTGAGATCCGGCCACTGCACTCCAGCCTGGGCGACAGAGCGAGACTCCGTCTCTAAAAAAAAAAAAAAAAAAAAAAAAAAAAAAAAAAAAAAAAAAAAAAAAAAAAAAAAAAAGAGATATAGGTATAAAATACCTATAAAATAGATATACGTGTAAAATATAGGTAATAGATATAATAGATATAGGTATAAAATATGGATATAATAAATATAGGTATAAAATATAGTATCATATTTATAATAGATATAGGTCAAAAAGTAGATATATAGATATAGTTACAAAAATAAATATAACAGATACAATAGTATGGTATAAAATATAGATAAAATAGGTATAGGTATAAAATATAGACATAACAGGTATAATAGATATAGGTATATAGTATAGACATAATAAATAAATATATAGGAATAAAAATATAGATATAATACCTATAGCAATAAAATATCGACATAATTGATATAGGATAATATATAGACATAATAGATATAATGATACAGGTATAAAATATAGAATAGATATAGGTAAAAATATAGATAAAATAATATAATAGATATACTTATCTATTATATCTATTATATCTATTTATCTGTATGTTATACCTATCTATTATATATCTATTACGGTTGTGTTTATACGTATCTATTATGTATATTTTATACTTATATATATTATAGCAATTATGTCTATATTCTATACCTATTTCTATTATATCTATTATGTCTGTATTTAATACCTATATCTATTATGTCTATATTTTATACCTATATCTATTATATCTATTATGTCTGTATTTTGTACCTATATCTATTATGTCTAGATTTCATACCTATATTTATACCAATTATGTCTATATTTTATACCTATATCGATATCTATATGTCTATATTTACAACTATAGTATTATACCTCGTGTTTATATTTTAAACCTATATTATATACTATTAGGCTATTTTATACTTATATCTATTATATCTATTATGTCGGTATTTTATACCTATATCCATTATATCTATGTCCATATTTATACCCATATCTCTTTTGCGTATATTTTATAGCATATCTATTATGTCTATATTTTATATCTGTAATTATAGTACCTATATCTATATTTTATACCTATATCTATTATGTCTATTTTATATCTATATCTTTATATCTATTATGCCTATATTTTATACCTATATTTATTACCTTATGTCTATATCTAATACTATATCTATTTATATCTATTAAGTCTATATTTTCATACCTACACCTATTATATCTATTATGTCTATTTTATATATCTATTTATATATCATGTCTATATCTCATACATATATCTATATCATATCTATATTCATACCTATATTATATCTATTATGTCTAGTTTATACCTATATCTTTTATATCTATTTTGTCTATATATACCTATTTTCAATTATGTCTATATTTATTCCTATCTCTTATATCTATGTCTATATTATACCTATATTATTATATCTAATGTCTATATTTATACCTATATCTATTGTGTCGATTATGTCTTATCTTATACATATATCTATTATATCTTATGTCTATATTTATACCTATATCTGTTATATCTATTATGTCATATTTTATACCTAATCTTTTATATCTATTTTGTCTATATTTATAACTATTTCAATTATGTCGTATTTTATTCCTATCTATTATATCTCTTATGTCTATATTTTATACCTCTATTATATCTATTATGTCTATATTTATACCCATACCTATTAAATCTATTATGTCTGAATTTCATACATATGTGTATTATAACCATTATGTCTATATTTTATTCCTATATTTATTATGTCTATATTTTATACCTATATGTATTATAATTATTATGTCTATATTTGATACGTATAAATATTATATCTATTATGTCTATATTTTATACCCATATCGATTATATCTATTATGTCTATATTTTATACCTATATCTATTATATCAATTATGTCTTTATTTCATATCTATATCTATTAAATCTATTATGTCTGTATTTTATACTTATATCAATTATGTCTATATTTTATAGCTATTTCTATTATATCTCTTATGTCTATATTTAATAGCTATATCTATTATGTCTATATTCTACCCCTATCTATTATATCTATTATGTCTATATTTTATACCTATATCTATTATATCAATTTATCTATATTTTATACCTATATCTATTATATCTACTATGACTACATTTTACAACTATATTTATTATATCTATTAAGTCTATTTTATACCCATCTCTATTATATCTATTATGTTAATATTTATACCTATATCTATTATATCAATGTCTATATTTTATAACTCTATCTATTTTGTGTATATTTTATACCTATATCTATTATGTCTATATTTATACCTATATCTGTTATATATACTGTGTCTATATTTTATACCTATAACTATTATATTTTTTATGTCCATATTTTATACCTATATCTATTATATCTCTTATGTCCATATTTTATACCTATAAGGATTATATCTAAAATGTCTGTTTTTATACCTATATTTATTATGTCTATATTTATAACGCTATCTATTATATCTATTATGTTTATATTTTATACCTTTATCTATTGTATCTATTATGTATATATTTTATACCTATATCTGTTATGTCTATATTTTATACGTATACATATATCTATTATATGTATTGTGTCTATTTCCTACCTGTATTTTTATACCAGTTGTGTCTATATTTTATACCTATATCTATTATATCTATTATGTCTATATTTTTTACCTATATCTATTATATCTACTCTGTCTATATTTTGTACCTATATCTATTATCTATTATGTCTATATTTTATACCTATATCTATTGTATCTATTATGTCTCTATGTTATACCTATATCTATTGTATCTAAATATCTATATTTCATACCTATATATATTGTATCTATTATATCTCTACATGATAGCTATATCTATTATGTCTATATTTATACCTATATCTATCATATCTATTATGTCTCTATTTTATACCTGTATCTATTTATCTATTATGTCTATTTTATACGTATATCTATTATGTCTATATTTCATACCTATATCTATTATATCTATTATGTCTATATTTTATACCTATATCTATTATATCTACTCTTTCTATTTTATACCTATATCTATTATATCTATTATGTCTATAGTTTTTACCTATATCTATATGTACTCTGTCTATTTTGTACCTATATCTATTATATCTATTATGTCCATATTTTATAACTATATCTCTTATATCTATGTCTATATTTTATACCTATATCTATATCTATATTTATACCTCTATCTATTCTATCTATTATGTCTATATTTTATACCTATATCTATTATGTCTATATTTTATACCTCTGTCGATTGTATCTACTATGTCTGTATTTCATACCTATATCTATTTTGTCTATATTTTATACCTATATCTCTTATATCTATGATGTCTATATTTTATACCTATATGTATTAAGTCTTTTATGTCTATATTTTATCCCTATATCTATTATATCTATTATGTCTTCATTTTATACCTCTATCTATTATGTCTATTATGTCTATATTTATACCTTTATCTATTATATCTATTTTGTGTATATTTTATACCTATATCTATATCTATTAGGTCTATATTTTTATACCTATATCTATTATATATATATTTTATACCTATATCCATCAAATGTATTATGTCTCTATTTTATACCTATATTTGTTACATCTATTATGTGTATATTTTATACCTATATCTATTATATCTGTTATGTCTATGTTTTATACCTATATCTATTATCTATTATGTCAATACTTTACACCTATATCTATTATGTCTATATTTATTCCTGTATCGATTATATATGTTATGTCTATATTTTAAACCTATATCTATTATATCTCTTATGTCGATATTTTATACCTATATCTAATATATCTATTATGTCTATATTTATACCTTTATCTACTATACTTCTTATGTCTCTATTTTATACCTATATCTATTATATCTATTGTGTCTATACTTTATACCTATATCTATTATGTCTATTTTATATCTTTATCTATTATATCTATTATGACAATATTTTATACCTATATCTATTATATCTATTATGTCTATTTCTGATGCCTATATCCATTATATCCACTATATCTATATTTTATACCTATATCTATTTTATCTATATTTGATAGCTATATCCATTATATCTATTATATCTATATTTTATACATATATCTATTATATCTATTGTCTATATTTTATACCTGTATCTATTATATCTTTTTTGTACCTGTATCCATTATATCTATTATATCTATATTTCATACCTATATCTTATAACTATTTTGTACCTGTAATAATCTATTATGTCTATATTTTATACCTATATCTATTTTGTCTATTATGTCTATATTTTATACCTATATCTATTATATCTATTATGTCTGTATTGTATACCTATTGTATTATATCTATTAGTCTATATTATATACCTATATCTATTATATCTATTTTGTCTATATCTATTATTCCTATTATGTCTATATTTTATACCTGTATCTATTATATCTATTGTCTATATTTTATACCTCTATCTCTTATATCTTTCATGTCTATATTTTATATCTTAATCTATTACATCTATTAGGTCTGTATTTTATGCCTCTCTAATACATCTATTATGTCTATATTTTATACCTCTATCTGGCATATCTATTATGTCTATATTTTATACTTCTGTCTATTTTATCTATTATATCTATTTTGTCTATATTTTATACGTCTATCAGTTATATCTATATGTCTAAATTTTATAGGTCTATCTATTATAATTATTATGTCTATAATTATACCTATATCTATTATATCTATTATGTCTATAATTTATACCTCTATTTATCTATTATGTCTATTTTTAAACCTCTATCCATTATATCTATTATATCAATTATGTCGTATTTTATACCTCTATTTATTATATCTATTTTGTCTATGTTTTATAACTATATATTATTTCTATTATATCTATATTTTAACCTATGTCTATTATGTCTTTATTGTAGAACTATATCCATTACATCTATTATGTCCATATTTTATGCCTATATATTATGTCTATATTTAATAGTATATCTATTATATCTACTATGTCTATATTTTATACCTATATAAATTCTATCTATTATGACTATATTTTATACCTATATCTATTAGATCTATTATGTCTGTATCTATATATATTATGTCTATCTTTGATACCTACATCTATTATACCTATTGTATATATTTTATAGCAATATCTATTTATCTATTTTGTCTATATTTTATACTCTATCTATTATATCTCTTATGTCTATATTTTATATCTCAAACTATTATATCTATTTTATAACTGTATCGATTATATGTGTTATGTCTATATTTTATACCTATATCTATTTTCTATTATGTCTGTATCTATTATATCTATTATGTCTATCTTTTATACCTATATAATTATATCTATTGTTATATTTTATAGCAATATCTATTGTATCTATTTTGTCTATATATTATACCTCTCTATTATATCTCTAATGTCCATATTTTATACATCAATCTATTATATCTGTATTTTGTAACTTTATCTATTATATATATTATTTCTATATTTTATACCTATATCTATTATGTCTGTCTTTATCTATTATTATATTATGCCTATATTTTATACGTATATCTATATGTATTATGTCTATATTTTATACCTGTCTTATATCTATTATGTCTATATTTTATACCTATATCAATTCTATCAATTATGTCTATATTTATACCTGTGTCTATTATATCTATTATGTCTATATTTTATAATATCTGTTATGTCTATTTTATACCTATATCTTAAATATCTATTGTGTCTATATTTTATACCTATCTATTATATGTATCGTGTCTATATTTTATATTTATACTATTGTATCTATTATGTGTATATTTTACACCTATACGATTATATCTATTATGTCTATATTTATACCTTTATCTATTTTATCTATTATGTCTATAATTTACACCAATATCTATTATATCTATTATGTCTATATTTTATCCCTCTATCTATTATATCTATTATGTCTATATTATACCGATATCTATTATATCTATTTTGTCTATATTTTATACCTATATTATTATATCTCTTATGTCTATTTTATGACTATATCATTAATATATATTTCATACATATATCTATTATATATATTTTATACCTATATCTTTAACCATATTCTATACCTATATACATTATATCTATGTTTTTTACCTATACCAATTATAACTATTATTATTTTTTTATAATTATATCATTATATCTATTTTTATACCTATATCTGTTATATCTATTGTCCATATTTTATACCTCTATCTATTATATCTTTTTTATATATATCTATATATATGTATTATATCTATATTTTATAACTGTATCAATTATATATTATGTCTATATTT
>NW_022143349.1:0-4991 GCF_007565055.1 Rhinopithecus roxellana
GGGCGTGGCATGTCCCGGGCGGTGGGCGGGGCCGAACCCTGAACTCACCCTAACCCTAACCCTAACCCTAACACTAACCCTAACCCTAACCCTAACCCTAACCCTAACCCAAACCCTATGCCGCCAGGGGGCGTTTCCGGGCGGCCCGAGGGCGAAAAAATGGCGCTGGGCGCGGGCCTAGCGGCCGCCGGGAACCGCTTCGCGGAAGGTAAGTCGCGCGCCGCCGGCCGGGGCCCCCGCCCGCCGGGGGGGCGTGGCCAGGAGGCGGCTGGGGGCGGGACGGGGGCGTGGCATGTCCCGGGCGGTGGGCGGGGCCGAACCCTGACACTCACCCACCTAACCCTAACCCTAACCCTAACCCTAACCCTAACACTAACCCTAACCTAACACTAACCCTAACCCTACCAACTAACCCTAACCCTAACCCTAACCGCCGGGGGGGGCGTGGCCAGGAGGCGGCTGGGGGCGGGACGGGGGCGTGGCATGTCCCGGGCGGTGGCGGGGCCGAACCCGGAACTCACCCTAACCCTAACCCTAACCCTAACCCTAACCCTAACCCTAACTACCCTAACCCTAACTAACTAACCTAACCCTAACCCTAACCCAAACCCTATGCCGCCAGGGGGCGTTTCCGGGCGGCCCGAGGGCGAAAAAATGGCGCTGGGCGCGGGCCTAGCGGCCGCCGGGAACCGCTTCGCGGAAGGTAAGTCGCGCGCCGCCGGCCGGGGCCCCCGCCCGCCGGGGGGGCGTGGCCAGGAGGCGGCTGGGGGCGGGACGGGGGCGTGGCATGTCCCGGGGTGGGCGGGGCCGAACCCGAACTCACCCTAACCCTAACCCTAACCCTAACACTAACCCTAACCCTAACCCTAACCCTAACCCTAACCCAAACCCTATGCCGCCAGGGGGCGTTTCCGGGCGGCCCGAGGGCGAAAAAATGGCGCTGGGCGCGGGCCTAGCGGCCGCCGGGAACCGCTTCGAGGAGGTAAGTCGCGCGCCGCCGGCCGGGGCCCCCGCCCGCCGGGGGGGCGTGGCCAGGAGGCGGCTGGGGGCGGGACGGGGGCGTGGGCATGTCCCGGGCGGTGGGCGGGGCCGAACCCTGACACTCACCCTAACCTAACCCTAACCCTAACCCTAACACTAACCCTAACCCTAACACTTACCCTAACCCAAACCCTATGCCGCCAGGGGGCGTTTCCGGCGGCCCGAGGGCGAAAAAATGGCGCTGGGCGCGGGCCTAGCGGCCGCCGGGAACCGCTTCGCGGAAGGTAAGTCGCGCGCCGCCGGCCGGGGCCCCCGCCCGCCGGGGGGCGTGGCCAGGAGGCGGCTGGGGGCGGGACGGGGGCGTGGCAGGTCCCGGGCGGTGGGCGGGGCCGAACCCTGACACTCACCCTAACCCTAACCCTAACCCTAACCCTAACCCCTAACCCTAACCCCTAACCCTAACCCTAACCCTAACCCTAACCCTAACCCTAACCCTAACCCTATGCCGCCAGGGGGCGTTTCCGGGCGGCCCGAGGGCGAAAAAATGGCGCTGGGCGCGGGCCTAGCGGCCGCCGGGAACCGCTTCGCGGAAGGTAAGTCGCGCGCCGCCGGCCGGGGCCCCCGCCCGCCGGGGGGGCGTGGCCAGGAGGCGGCTGGGGGCGGGACGGGGGCGTGGCAGGTCCCGGGCGGTGGGCGGGGCCGAACCCTGACACTCACCCTAACCCTAACCCTAACCCTAACCCCAACCCTAAACTACCCTAACCCTAACCCTAACACTAACCCTAACCCTAACCCAAACCCTATGCCGCCAGGGGGCGTTTCCGGGCGGCCCGAGGGCGAAAAAATGGCGCTGGGCGCGGGCCTAGCGGCCGCCGGGAACCGCTTCGCGGAAGGTAAGTCGCGCGCCGCCGGCCGGGGCCCCCGCCCGCCGGGGGGGCGTGGCCAGGAGGCGGCTGGGGGCGGGACGGGGGCGTGGCATGTCCCGGGCGGTGGGCGGGGCCGAACCCTGACCACCCTAACCGTAACCCTAACCCTAACCCTAACGCTAAACTAACCCTAACCCTAACGCTAACACTAATCCTAACCCTAACCCAACACTAACCCTAACCCTAACCCAAACCCTATGCCGCCAGGGGGCGTTTCCGGGCGGCCCGAGGGCGAAAAAATGGCGCTGGGCGCGGGCCTAGCGGCCGCCGGGAACCGCTTCGCGGAAGGTAAGTCGCGCGCCGCCGGCCGGGGCCCCCCCCGCCGGGGGGGCGTGGCCAGGAGGCGGCTGGGGGCGGGACGGGGGCGTGGCATGTCCCGGGCGGTGGGCGGGGCCGAACCCTGACACTCACCCTCACCATAACCCTAATCCTAACCCTAACCCTAACCCTAACACTAACCCTAACGCTAACACTAACCCTAACCCTAACCCTAACACTAACCCTAACCCTAACCCAAACCCTATGCCGCCAGGGGGCGTTTCCGGGCGGCCCGAGGGCGAAAAAATGGCGCTGGGCGCGGGCCTAGCGGCCGCCGGGAACCGCTTCGCGGAAGGTAAGTCGCGCGCCGCCGGCCGGGGCCCCGCCCGCCGGGGGGGCGTGGCCAGGAGGCGGCTGGGGCGGGACGGGGGCGTGGCATGTCCCGGGCGGGGGGCGGGGCCGAACCCTGACACTCACCCTCACCCTAACCCTAACCCTAACCCCAACCCTAACACTAACCCTAACCCTAACCCTAACCCTAGCCCTAGCCTAGCCCTAGCCCTAGCCCTAACCCTAACCCTAACCCTAACCCTAACCCAAACCCTAACCCTAACCCTAACCCTAACCCTAACCCTAACCCTAACCCTAACCCTAACCTAGCCCTAACCCTAACCCTAACCCTAACCCTAACCCAAACCCTAACCCTAACCCTAACCCTAACCCTATGCCGCCGGGGGGCGTTTCCGGGCGGCCCGGCCCGAGGACAAAAAATGGCGCGGGGCGCGGGCCTAGCGGCCGCCGGGAACCGCTTCGCGAAAGGTAAGTCGCGCGGCGCCGGCCGTGTCCCGCCGCCGGGGGGCTTGGCCAGGAGGCGGTGGGGGCGGGAAGGGGGCGTGGCCTGGACCGGGCGGTGGGCGGGGCCGAACCCTGACACTCACCCTAACCCTAAGCCTAACCCAACCCTAACCCTAACCCTAACCCTAACACCCTAACCCTAACCCTAACTAACCTAACCCTATGCCGCGAGGGGGCGTTTCCGGGCGGCCGAGGGCGAAAAAATGGCGCTGGGCGCGGCCTAGCGGCCGCCGGGAACCGCTTCGCAGAAGGTAAGTCGCGCGCCGCCGGCCGGGGCCCCCGCCCGCCGGGGGGGCGTGGCCAGGAGGCGGCTGGGGGCGGGACGGGGGCGTGGCATGTCCCGGGCGGGGGGCGGGGCCGAACCTGACACTCACCCTCACCCTAACCCTAACCCTAACCCCAACCCTAACACTAACCCTAACCCTAACCCTAACCCTAGCCCTAGCCCTAGCCCTAGCCCTAGCCCTAACCCTAAACCCTAACCCTAACCCTAACCCAAACCCAACCCTAACCCTAACCCTAACCCTAACCCTAGCCCTAACCCTAACCCTAACCCTAACCCTAACCCTAACCCTAACCCTAACCCTAACCCAAACCCTAACCCTAACCCTAACCCTAACCCTATGCCGCCGGGGGGCGTTTCCGGGCGGCCCGAGGACAAAAAATGGCGCTGGGCGCGGGCCTAGCGGCCGCCGGGAAACCGCTTCGCGAAAGGTAAGTCGCGCGGCGCCGGCCGTGTCCCCCGCCCGCCGGTGGGGGCTTGGCCAGGAGGCGGCTGGGGGCGGGACGGGGGCGTGGCATGTCCCGGGCGGGGGGCGGGGCCGAACCCTGACACTCACCCTCACCCTAACCCTAACCCTAACCCTAACACTAAACATAACCCTAACCCTAACCCTAACCCTAACCCTAACCCTAACCCAAACCCTATGCCGCCAGGGGCGTTTCCGGGCGGCCCGAGGGCGAAAAATGGCGCTGGGCGCGGGCCTAGCGGCCGCCGGGGAACCGCTTCGCGGAAGGTAAGTCGCGCGCGCCGGCCGGGGCCCCCGCCCGCCGGGGGGGCGTGGCCCAGGAGGCGGCTGGGGGCGGGCGGGGGCGTGGCATGTCCCGGCGGTGGGCGGGCCGAACCCTGACACTCACCCGCTAACCGTAACCTAACCCTAACCCTAACGCTAACACTAACCCTAACCTAACGCTAACACTAATCCTAACCCTAACCCTAACACTAACCCTAACCCTAACCCAAACCCTATGCCGCCAGGGGGCTTTCCGGGCGGCCCGAGGGCGAAAAAATGGCGCTGGCGCGGGCTAGCGGCCGCCGGGAACCGCTTCGCGGAAGCTAAGTCGCGCGCCGCCGGCCGGGGCCCCGCCCGCCGGGGGCGTGGCCAGGAGGCGGCTGGGGGCGGGACGGGGGCGTGGCATGTCCCGGGCGGTGGGCGGCCGAACCCTGACACTCACCCTAACCGTAACCCTAACCCTAACCCTAACACTAACCCTAACCCAACACTTACCCTAACCCAAACCTATGCCGCCAGGGGGCGTTTCCGGGCGGCCCGAGGGCGAAAAAATGGCGCTGGGCGCGGGCCTAGCGGCCGCCGGGAACCGCTTCGCGGAAGTAAGTCGCGCGCCGCCGGCCGGGGCCCCGCCCGCCGGGGGGGCGTGGCCAGGAGGCGGCTGGGGGCGGGACGGGGGCGTGGCATGTCCCGGGCGGTGGGCGCGGGCCGAACCCTGACACTCACCCTAACCGTAACCCTACCCTAACCCTAACACCTAACCCTAACCCTAACCTACCCTAACCCAAACCCTATGCGCCAGGGGCGTTTTCCGGGCCCGAGGGCGAAAAAATGGGCTGGGCGCGCGGCCTAGCGGCCGCCGGGAACCGCTTCACGGAGGTAAGTCGCGCCGCCGGCGGGGGCCCCCGCCGCCGGGGGGCGTGGCCAGGAGCGCGGCTGGGGCGGGACGGGGGCGTGGGCA
>NW_022143350.1:0-3400 GCF_007565055.1 Rhinopithecus roxellana
AAAAATAAGGGAGGACAAAGAAAAGGAAAAAAAAGCAGCAATTTCCCCGACTGCCCTAGATCTACCCAAAGTAACAACACAGTCCGTGACTTTTTAGTTTTTCATCAATAGGGAATGTGATCATGCAAACATGAGACTTCAGTTCACATCTATATAAACAGTTCTTTTCTTCTCTATTGTTTTGTCTGGCTGTAAAGTTCAGTCATCTGTGAGCCATCACGGCTATTCCTAGATAACTGTTTAGGAAGAACAATGCTTTCAAATTATAGTTATTCCTACAAAACACATTAATTCAGCTTCATTATACTGTTGTGAAATAGACAAATGTGACTAGATAAGAGTATATGATATGTCTCATGAAAATATCAGGAGTTAGTTTTATCCTCGGCTTAGGAACAAACAGATATCTCCACCTATTGAATCATCATTACAAAGGTTTAATAATTTGAATGTTACTTCCAACATCAAATAGCCTCCTCCCTTGAACTTTGAGTGGTTACCGATTTGGGAACCACGCTACCTGGATCCACACCCAGACTCAGCCATCTACTAGCCTTGTTAAGTTGGACACATTTTCATAAATGAAAAATAGCATGTTTATGAAGATTAAATGCCTTGCATATAGCAAGTACCAAAAAATGTTTATGAAACGTAAGGAGCTGATTTCTTTGTGAGCATTTTGAATAACAGATCTTCAGAGAATATAGAAATAAATTGTTTTGGCTGAAAGCATTCTAAATCCAAAACTAGACTAAAACAGAATTTAGAGTACAAGTGAGAGTCTCTCCTGAGACTGGTGAGGAGACAGATTTCTTCCAACGTATTCAATTATAGAACTTCTTAAATGTTACTGTACATGCGAATCACCTAGGAATATTGTTAAAATGCAGATTATGAATCAGAAGGATTGTAGTGAGCTTGAGAGTCTCCATTTTCAATAAGATCTCAGGTGATGTTGATGCTGATAAAACCCAGACTACACTCTGAATAGCAGAAAATATATGTATAAAATATGTGTGCTAAGGCTGTTACGCAAATTAGCCACTATATTTTAATGAGATTTTAAAGTATTTCAATTACTGCACTGATGGCTCTTCCAACATCCCCAAAGGACTAAATGCCTTTGGCTGAAGTAACAGAGTATACAGAGGAAACCAGCTCAGAGAGTAGATCATATAATTTTCAAATGATACAAGTAAGTCGTTCAAGTTTGTCTTTCTTCTTCTTTTTTTGTTTCAACAAATAGAAGATCCTTATGGAAAATCTTGCCAGAATCTTGAAGTTCCCTAAGTCCAATGGCTCCTTACCTCTCTTTCTATTATAAAAAAAATCAAAAACTCCAAAATTAAAGTATAGTTTTTTATTTGTGCAAAATACAACCATTTACATATAACTGCTCAATGCAGAGGGGACATTAAGAAGCAACGAAGTGATTCAGCTGGAACGCTATTCATATGATACCATAAAATAGGTCTTCCCAACTCTGTCACCTAATCAGCTCTGAAAACTCAAACATCTGCAGGCCGCACCACAGATTGCTATATCAGAATCTCAAAGAATTTACAAAAATCTCCTTTCTAAAAAAATATATTTTGACCTGTAAATTCTTAAGCTTCATTTGGGGATACTTGAGGAATACATTTTCTAATTTTCATTAAAGTGTGTATTTTTTTTCTTTTCTTTTTTTTCTTTTTTTTTTTTGAGACAGTCTCGCTCTGTCACCCAGGCTGGAGTGCAGTGGTTGGATCTCGGCTCACTGCAAGCTCCACATCCCGGGTTTACGCCATTCTCCTGCCTCAGCCTCCCGAGTAGCTGGGACTACAGGCGCCCGCCACCTCACCCGGCTAGTTTTTAGTATTTTTTGTATTTTTTAGTAGAGACAGGGTTTCCCCGTGTTAGCCAGGATGGTCTCGATCTGCTGACCTCGTGATCTGCCCGTCTCGGCCTCCCAAAGTGCTGGGATTACAGACATTAGCCACCGCGCCTGGCCATTTTTATCATTTTTTGAGCTGAGTTTCTTAGAGTTGCAATTTCCTTTTTAGTTTTCTTATGCCACAGATTCAACCCAAAACATTCACTTGTATCTTTTTTTTTCTATTTCTCACCTGCACATAAAATACTTCATTTGTGTCAGCACACAATGTTACTATTATAATTACTGCTGCAGATAACTTTTCCAGTAATTTAACCCTCTGGCCATCCTTATATTGAGAGGTATTGCAAATTGACATCTGAAAATAGACAGTGTTTCAAAAAGACCCAAACTCACCAGTGCCGCCGCAAGATGTAAAATTTGCTCTTTTTCTCACACAACTCAATTTCTAATTTCCCAATCTTTGCACTAAATGGAGTAATAAAATTAAGGGTTTTGAAAACCTAGTTCATGTCCCAGTTAGAAAATGACAAGTAAAGGGTAGGTTTTCCAGTTCACTAATGAAAACTGCCCTCCTTCTCAATAAATCAAATAGGTATTTGAATTTCTATACTTCTGTTAGCCAAAATAAAAAGAGTTCAGAGAATGCAAACTGAAGTTATTCTAGAAATTGCATGCAAATACAAGTACAGAGAGCAAAACCTTGGTCAAAGCAATAGATTAAATGTAATTTCTTGAGCATTAATTTTCATTGTTATTTACAGGACCTAGGATTCAGTAATACATCTGATTTAAGAAGCTGACAAATAAAGAGGAATAAGTCTCAATCAAATTTCTGAATTACAATGTAATTAAAAGACCATAATCCAATTAGAAAGCCAAGAAAGAATAAAGTACCTCCCTTCAGTAATATAACTGCCTTACTACCATCCATAGTTGCATTACACTTAATGACTGCTATTCTGAATGTACATGGTAAATAATGAAACAAAACTGAGGAAGAAAACAAGGCGTAAGTGTTCTCTAAAGTGGATTACATGTGCAAAACGCAAACGAAAATCACCATGATGTCTACAGCAGCCTCAATGATAAGTCCTTGAATAAATCTGTCATTTCAGAGTATTCCAAGCAATTTTAAATTGATTAACTAAATTTTACAATTATAATAACCCAGTGAATATAGTAGGTGAGAAATTATCACCCCCATTTTTTAAATATAAAAGAAATTGGCCGGGCGCGGTGGCTCAAGCCTGTCATCCCAGCACTTTGGGAGGCCGAGATGGACGGATCACGAGGTCAGGAGATCGAGACCATCCTGGCTAACACAGTGAAACCCTGTCTCTACTAAAAAATACAAAAAACTAGCTGGACAAGGTGGCAGGCGCCTATAGTCCCAGCTACTCGGGAGGCTGAGGCAGGAGAATGGCATGAACCTGGGAGGTGGAGTTTGCAGTGAGCTGAGATCCGGCCACAGCACTCCAGCCTGGGCGGCAGAGCGAGACTCCGTCTCAAATAAAAATAAAAATA
>NW_022143351.1:0-23706 GCF_007565055.1 Rhinopithecus roxellana
ACTGATCACTGCAGGGCAACGTGTAACTCTGTGAGTTGCACTCACACATGGCAATGCAGTTTCTCAGAAGGCTTCTATCCAGTTTTCATCTAAGGATATTTCCTTCTTCACCGTAGCCCTCAATGAGCTCTCACATATCACCTGGCAGAATCCACGACAACAATGTTAGCAAAATGTTCCAAGAAGAAGGGTGGAACTCTGTTTGATGAAGTAACACATCTGAAAGCAATCTCTCAGAAACCTTCTCTCTTGTTATATATGAGGATATTTCCTTTTTCACCATGGTCCCCTATGGACTCTGAAATATCAGTTTGTAGATTCCACGAAAAGAGTGTTAGCAAACTGCTTCTGAGGTCTAAGGTGTAACTCCGTGAGATGAATTCACAGATCATAAAGAAGTTTCTCAGAAAACTTCTTTCACGTTTTGAACTGACGATTTTCCTTTATCAGCGTAGGCCTCAACACGATCCAAGGAAGCCCTTCTCTGGTTCCTCAAAGACAGTGTTAATGGACTACTGCATGACACATAAGTGTATCTCTGTGAGATGAATTCACACATCATCAAGAAGTTTCTAAGAAAGCGGTTTATAGTTTTCATCTGACGATATTTCCTTTGTCACCGTAACCTTCATTACGCTAAGAACGATCCCATTGCAGATTTCCGGAAGGCTTAGTTAGCAAACGGATCACAGAAGAGAAACGTCTAACTCTGTGAGTTGCATTCACACATGGCAATGCAGTTCTCAGAAGGCTTCTTTACAGGTTTGATCTGAGGATATTTCCTTTTTCACCATAGCCCTCAATGAGCTCCCACGTATCACTTTATAGAATCCGCGACAACAGTGTTAGCAACCTGTTCCAAGAAGGGAAGGGTGGAACTCTGGTGTTGAAGTCACACATCAGAAAGCAATCTCTCAGAAACCTTCTCTCTACTTATTATCTGAGGATATTTCCTTTTTCACCATGGGACTCTATGGGCTCCGAATTATCATTTTGCATATTCCACGAAAGAGTGTTAGCAAACTGCTTCTGAGGGCTTAGGTGTAACTCTGTGAGATGAACTCACAGATCAGAAAAAGTTTCTCAGAAAGCTTCTTTCACGTTTTGAACGGATGAAATTTCCTTTATCAGCGTAGGCCTCAGTGTGATCCAGAGAAGTCCTTCTCAGATTCCCCAAAGACAGTGTTAATGGACTGCTCCACGAAACATAAGTGTAACTCTGTGAGATGAATTCACACATCACCAAGAAGTTTCTAAGAAAGCTTCTTTCTAGTTTTCATCTGTGGATATTTCCTTTGTCACTGTAATGTCATTGCGCTATGAAGTATCTAATTGCAGATTTCCAGAAAACTGTGCTAACAAACTGATCACTGAAGAGAAACGAGTAACTCTGTGAGTTGCATTCACACATGGCAATGCAGTTTCTCAGAAAGCTTCTCTTTAGTTATTATGTGAGGATAATTCCTTTATCACCATGGGCCACAATAGGCACCCAAATATCACGTTGCAGATTCCACGAAAAGAGTGTTAGCAAACTGCTTTTGAGGCAGAGGTTGTAACTCTGTGAGATGAACTCACAGATCAGAAAGAAGTTTCTCAGAAAGCTTCTTTCTCATTTTTATTGGAAGATGTTTCCATTGGCCCCATTGTTTTCAAAGGGATCGGGAATATCTGTTCTCATTTTCCACACAAATAGGGCTAGGCCACGGCCCCACGAAATACAGCTGCAACTTAGTGAGTTGAATTCACACATCACAAAGCGGTTTCTCAGAAAGCTTCTTTCTTTAGTAAGACGAGGTTATTTGTGGTCTTGGAGCGCCACCGTGTGTCCTATTGCAGATTCTGCGAAAACTCTGCTAGCAAGTTTCTCAGTGGAAACAATGATGGACATCTGTGGGCTGAATTCACCCACAACAAAGAAGTTTCTGAGAAGGCTTCTCTGCAGGTTTCTCTGAGGATACTTCCTTATTCAGCATGCGATTCAACGATATCCAAGACATCACATCTGAGATTCCTCAAAATGAGTGCTAGGAAACTCCCCCGAGAAAGGGTGATAGAACACTGTGAAATGAAATCACATATCACAAAGCAGTTTCTCAGAAAGCTTGGTTCGGCTTTCTCTTGGAGTATATTAGTTTTCTCCTTCTATTCTTCAAAGCTATCTGAAATATCACTTCTCGGAATCCACGGAAACAGTCCTAAGAAACGGCCCCAAAAAACACTGGCGTAACTCTGTGAGTTGCATTCACACATGGCAATGCAGTTTCTCAGAAAGCTTCTCTTTAGTTATGTGAGGATAATTCCTTTATCACCATGGGCCCCCAATAGGCTCCCAAATATCACTTTGCAGATTCCACGAAAAGAGTGTTAGCAAACTGCTTCTTGAGGCAGAGGTTGTAATTCTGTGAGATGAACTCACAGATCAGAAAGAAGTTTCTCAGAAAGCTTCTTTCACGTTTTGAACGGATGAAATTTCCTTTATCAGCGTAGGCCTCAAAGTGATCCAAAGAAGCCCTTCTCAGTTCCTCAAAGACAGTGCTAATGGACTGCTCTACGAAACATAAGTGTAACTCTGTGAGATGAACTCACACATCACCAAGAAGTTTCTAAGAAAGCTTCTTTCTAGTTTTCATCTGTGGATATTTCCTTTGTCACTCTAATGTTCATTGCGCTATGAAGTATCAAATTGCAGATTTCCAGAAAACTGTGCTAACAAACTGATCACTGAAGAGAAACGTGTAACTCTGTGAGTTGCATTCACACATGGCAATGCAGTTTCTCAGAAAGCTTCTCTTTAGTTATTATGTGAGGATATTTGCTTTATCCACATGGGCTCCAATAGACACCCAAATATCACTTTGCAGATTCCACGAAAAGAGTGTTAGCAAACTGCTTCTTGAGGCAGAGGTTGTAACTCTGTGAGATGAACTCACAGATCAGAAAGAAGTTTCTCAGAAAGCTTCTTTCACGTTTTGAACGGATGAAATTTCCTTTATCAGCGTAGGCCTAAATGTGATCCAAAGAAGCCCTTCTCAGATTCCCCAAAGACAGTGTTAATGGACTGCTCCACGAAACATAAGTGTAACTCTGTGAGATGAATTCACACATCACCAAGAAGTTTCTAAGAAAGCTTCTTTCTAGTTTTCATCTGTGGATATTTCCTTTGTCATGTAATGTTCATTGTGCTACGAAGTATCTAATTGCACAGTCCAGAAAACTGTGCTAACAAAATGATCACTGAAGAGAAACGTGTAACTCTGTGAGTTGCATTCATACATGGCAATGCAGTTTCTCAGAAAGCTTCTCTTTAGTTATTATGTGAGGATATTTCCTTTATCACCATGGGCACCAATAGGCTCCGAAATGTCACTTTGCAGATTCCACGAAAAGAGTGTTAGCAAACTGCTTCATGAGGCAGAGGTTGTAACTCTGTGAGATGAACTCACAGATCAGAAGGAAGTTTCTCAGAAAGCTTCTTTCACGTTTTGAACGGATGAAATTTCCTTTATCAGCGTAGGAATAAAGTGATCCAAAGAAGCCCTTCTCAGATTCCCCAAAGACAGTGTTAATGGACTGCTCCACGAAACATAAGTGTAACTCTGTGAGATGAATTCACACATCACCAAGAAGTTTCTAAGAAAGCTTCTTTCTAGTTGTCATCTGTGGATATTTCCTTTATCACTGTAATGTTCATTGCGCTATGAAGTATCTAATTGCAGATTTCCAGAAAACTGTGCTAACAAACTGATCACTGAAGAGAAACGTGTAACTCTGTGAGTTGCATTCACACATGGAATGCAGTTTCTCAGAAAGCTTCTCTTTAGTTTTATGTGAGGATATTTGCTTTATCACCTTGGGCTCCAATAGACTCCCAAATATCACTTTGCAGATTCCACGAAAAGAGTGTTAGCAAACTGCTTCTTGAGGCAGAGGTTGTAACTCTGTGAGATGAACTCAGGGATCAGAAGAAGTTTCTCAGAAAGCTTCCTTCACGTTTTGAACGGATGAAATTTCCTTTATCAGCGTAGGCCTCAATGTGATCCAAAGAATCCCTTCTCAGATTCCCCAAAGACAGTGTTAATAGACTGCTCCACGAAACATAGTGTAACTCTGTGAGATGAAATCACACATCACCAAGAAGTTTCTAAGAAAGCTTCTTTCTAGTTTTCGTCTGTTGATATATCCTTTGTCACTGTAATGTTCATTGCGCTATGAAGTATCTAATTGCAGATGTCCAGATAACTGTGCTAACAAACTGATCACTGAAGAGAAACGTGTAACTCTCTGAGTTGCATTCACACATGGCAAATGCAGTTTCTCAGAAAGCTTCTCTTTAGTTATTATGTGAGGATTATTCCTTTATCACCATGGGCCCCAGTAGGCTCCCAAATATCACTTTGCAGATTCCACGAAAAGAGTGTTAGCAAACTACTTCTTGAGGCAGAGGTTGTAACTCTGTGAGATGAACTCACGGATCAGAAAGAAGTTTCTCAGAAAGCTTGTTTCACGTTTGAACGGATGAAATGTCCTTTATATCAGCGAGGCCTCAATGTGATCCAAAAGAAGCCGTGTCAGTTTCCCCAAAGACAGTGTTAATGGACTGCTCCACGAAACATAAGTGTAACTCTGTGAGATGAATTCACACATCACCAAGAAGTTTCTAAGAAAGCTTCTTACTAGATTTCATCTCTGGATAATTCCTTTGTCCCTGTAATGTCATTGCGCTATGCAGTATCTAATTGCAGATTTCCAGAAACTGTGCTAACAAACTGATCACTGAAGAGAAACGTGTAACTCTGTGAGTTGCATTCACCATGACAATGCAGTTTCTCAGAAAGCTTCTCTTTAGTTATTATGTGAGGATATATGCTTTAACAACATGGGCTCCAATAGACTCCAAATATCACTTTGCAGATTCCACGAAAAGAGTGGTAGCAAACTGCTTCCTGAGGCAGAGGTTGTAACTCTGTGAGATGAAACTCACAGATCAGAAAGAAGTTTCCCAGAAAGCTTCTTTCACGTTTTGAACGGATGAAATTTCCTTTATCAGCGTAGGCCTCAATGTGATCCAAAGAACCCCTTCTCAGAGTCCCCAAGACAGTGTTAATGGACTGCTCCACGAACCATAAGTGTAACTCTGTGAGATGAATTCACACATCACCAAGAAGTTTCTATGAAAGCTTCTTTCTCGTTTTCATCTGTGGAAATTTCCTTGTCAATGTAATGTTCATTGCGCTAGGAAGTATCTAATGGCAGATGTCCAGAAAACTGTGCTAACAAACTGATCACTGAAGAGAAACGTGTAACTCTGTGAGTTGCATTCACACATGGCAATGCAGTTCTCAGAAAGTTTCTCTTTAGTTATTATGTGAGGATATTTCCTTTATCACATGGGCCCCAATAGGCTCCCAAATATCACTTTGCAAATTCCCACGAAAAAAGTGTTAGCAAACTGCTTCTTGAGGCAGAGGTTGTAACTCTGTGAGATGAACTCACAGATCAGAAAGAAGTTTCTCAGAAAGCTTCTTTCACGTTTTGAACGGATGAAATTTCCTTTATCAGCGTAGGCCTCAATGTGATCCAAAGAAGCCCTTCTCAGGTTCCTCAAAGACGTGCTAATGGACTGCTCCACGAAACATAAGTGTAACCCCTGTGAGATGAATTCACACATCACCAAGAAGTTTCTAAAAAGCTTCTTTCTAGTTTTCATCTGTGATATTTCCTTTGTCACTCTAATGTTCATTGCGCTATGAAGTATCAAATTGCAGATTTCCAGAAAACTGTGCTAACAAACTGATCACTGAAGAGAAACGTGTAACTCTGTGAGTTGCATTCACACATGGCAATGCAGTTTCTCACAAAGCTTCTCTTTAGTTATTATGTGAGGATATTTGCTTTATCACCATGGGCTCCAACAGACTCCCAAATATCACTTTGCAGATTCCACGAAAGAGTGTTAGCAAACTGCTTCTTGAGGCAGAGGTGTAACTCTGTGAGATGAACTCAGGGATAAGAAAGAAGTTTCTCAGAAAGCTTCTTTCACGTTTTGAACGGATGAATTTCCTTTATCAGCGTAGGCCTCAATGTGATCCAAAGAAGCCCTTCTCAGACTCCCCAAAGACAGTGTTAATAGAGTGCTCCACGAAACATAAGTGTAACTCTGTGAGATGAATTCACACATCACCAAGAAGTTTCTAAGAAAGCTTCTTTCTACTTTTCATCTGTGGATATTTCCTTTGTCACTGTAATGTTCATTGAGCTATGAAGTATCTAATTGCAGATGTCCACATAACTGTGCTAACAAACTGATCACTGAAGAGAAACGTGTAACTCTCTGAGTTGCATTCACACATGGCAATGCAGTTTCTCAGAAAGCTTCTCTTTAGTTATTATGTGAGGATAATTCCTTTATCAGCATGGGCCCCAATAGGCTCCCAATGTCCACTTTGCAGATTCCACGAAAAAGTGTTAGCAAACTGCTTCTTGAGGCAGAGGTTGTAACCCTGTGATATGAACTCACGGATCAGAAAGAAGTTTCTCAGAAAGCTTGTTTCACGTTTTGAACGGATGAAATTTCCTTTATCAGCGTAGGCCTCAATGTGATCCAAAGAAGCCCGTGTCAGTTTCCCCAAGACAGTGTTAATGGACTGCTCCGCGAAACATAAGTGTAACTCTGTGAGATGAATTCACACATCACCAAGAAGTTTCTAAGAAAGCTTCTTTCTAGATTTCATCTCTGGATAATTCTTTTGTCACTGTAATGTTCCTTGCGCTATGAAGTATCTAATTGCAGATTTCCAGAAACTGTGCTAACAAACTGATCACTGAAGAGAAACGTGTAACTCTGTGAGTTGCATTCACACATGACAATGCAGTTTCTCAGAAAGCTTCTCTTTAGTTATTATGTGAGGATATATGCTTTAACAAATGGTCTCCAATAGACTCCCAAATATCACTTTGCAGATTCCAGGAAAAGAGTGTTAGCAAACTGCTTCCTGAGGCAGAGGTTGTAACTCTGTGAGATGAACTCACAGATCAGAAAGAAGTTTCTCAGAAAGCTTCTTTCTCATTTTTATTGGAAGATGTTTCCATTGGCCCCATTGTTTTCAAGGGATCGGGAATATCTCTTCTCAGATTCCACACAAATAGGGCTAGGCCACGGCCCCACGAATACAGCTGCAACTTAGTGAGTTGAATTCACACATCACTAAGCGGTTTCTCAGAAAGCTTCTTTCTTTGGTAAGACGAGGTTATTTGTGGTCTTGGAGCGCCACCGTGTGTCCTATTGCAGATTCTACGAAAACTCTGCTAGCAAGTTTCTCAGTGGAAACAATGATGGACATCTGTGGGCTGAATTCACCCACAACAAAGAAGTTTCTTAGAAGGCTTCTCTGCAGGTTTCTCTGAGGATACTTCCTTATTCAGCATGCGATTCAACGATATCCAAGACATCACATCTGAGATTCCTCAAAATGAGTGCTAGGAAACTCCCCCGAGAAAGGGTGATAGAACACTGTGAAATGAATTCACATATCACAAGCAGTTTTCTCAGAAAGCTTGGTTCCGCCGTCTCTTGGTGTATATTAGTTTTCTCCTTCTATTCCCCAAAGCTATCTGAAATATCACTTCTCAGAATCCACGGAAACAGTCCTAGGAAACGGCCCCAAAAAACACTGGCGTAACTCTGTGAGTTGCATTCACACATGGCAATGCAGTTTCTCAGAAAGTTTCTCTTTAGGTATTATGTGAGGATAATTCCTTTATCATCATGGGCCCCCAATATGCTCCCAAATATCACTTTGCAGATTCCACGAAAGAGTGTTAGCAAACTGCTTCTTGAGGCAGAGGTTGTAACTCGGTGAGATGAACTCACAGATCAGAAAGAAGTTTCTCAGAAAGCTTCTTTCACGTTCTGAACGGATGAAATTTCCTTATCAGCGTAGGCCTCAATGTGATCCAAAGAAGCCCTTCTCAGGTTCCCCAAAGACAGTGCTACTGGACTGCTCCACGAAACATAAGTGTAACTCTGTGAGATGAATTCACACATCACCAAGAAATTTCTAAGAAAGCTTCTTTCTAGTTTTCATCTGTGGATATTTCCTTTGTCACTCTAATGTTCATTGCGCTATGAAGTATCAAATTGCAGATTTCCAGAAAAACTGTGCTAACAAACTGATCACTGAAGAGAAACGTGTAACTCTGTGAGTTGCATTCACACACGGCAATGCAGTTTCTCAGAAAGCTTCTCTTTAGTTATTATGTGAGGATAATTCCTTTATCACCATGGGCCTCAATAGGCTCCCAAATATCACTTTGCAGATTCCACGAAAAGAGGGTTAGCAAACTGCTTCTTGAGGCAGAGGTTGTAACTCTGTGAGATGAACTCACGGATCAGAAAGAAGTTTTCTCAGAAAGCTTCTTTCACGTTTTGAACGGATGAAATTTCCTTTATCAGCGCAGGCCTCAATGTGATCCAAAGAAGCCCTTCTCAGGTTCCTCAAAGACAGTGCAAATGGACTGCTCCACGAAACATAAGTGTAACTCTGTGAGATGAATTCACACATCACCAAGAAGTTTCTAGGAAAGCTTCTTTCTAGTTTTCATCTGTGGATATTTCCTTTGTCACTCTAATGTTCATTGCGCTATGAAGTATCAAATTGCAGATTTCCAGAAAACTGTGCTAACAAACTGATAACTGAAGAGAAACGTGTAACTCTGTGAGTTGCATTCACACATGGCAATGCAGTTTCTCAGAAAGCTTCTCTTTAGTTATTATGTGAGGATATTTGCTTTATCACCATGGGCTCCAGTAGACACCCAAATATCACTTTGCAGATTCCACGAAAAGAGTGTTAGCAAACTGCTTTTTGAGGCAGAGGTTGTAACTCTGTGAGATGAACTCACGGATCAGAAAGAACTTTCTCAGAAAGCTTCTCTCACGTTTTGAACGGATGAAATTTCCTTTATCAGCGTAGGCCTCAAAGTGATCCAAAGAAGCCCTTCTCAGATTCCCCAAAGACAGTGTTAATGGACTGCTCCATGAAACATAAGTGTAACTCTGTGAGATGAATTCACACATCACCAAGAAGTTTCTAAGAAAGCTTCTTTCTAGTTTCGTCTGTGGATATTTCCTTTGTCACTGTAACGTTCATTGCGCTACGAAGTATCTAATTGCAGATTTCCAGAAAACTGTGCTAACAAACTGATCACTGAAGAGAGACGTGTAACTCTGTGAGTTGCATTCACACCTGGCATTGCAGTTTCTCAGAAAGCTTCTCTTAGTTATTATGTGAGGATATTTCCTTTATCACCATGGGCCCCAATAGGCTTCCAAATATCACTTTGCAGATTCCACGAAAAGAGTGTTAGCAAACTGCTTCTTGAGGCAGAGGTTGTAACTCTGTGAGATGAACTCACAGATCAGAAAGAAGTTTCTCAGAAAGCTTCTTTCACGTTTTGAACGGATGAAATTTCCTTTATCAGCGTAGGCCTCATTGTGATCCAAAGAAGCCCTTCTCAGATTCCCCAAAGACAGTGTTAATGGACTGCTCCACGAAACATAAGTGTAACTCTGTGAGATGAATTCACACATCACCAAGAAGTTTCTAAGAAAGCTTCTTTCTAGTTTTCATCTGTGGATATTTCCTTTGTCACTGTAATGTTCATTGCGCTAGGAAGTATCTAATTGCAGATATCCAAAAAACTGTGCTAACAAACTGATCACTGAAGAGAAACGTGTAACTCTGTGAGATGCATTCACACATGGCAATGCAGTTTCTCAGAAAGCTTCTATTTAGTTATTATGTGAGGATATTTTCTTTATCAACCTGGGCTCCAATAGACACCCAAATATCACTTTGCAGATTCCACGAAAAGAATGTTAGCAAACTGCTTCTTGAGGCAGAGGTTGTAACTCTGTGAGATGAACTCACGGATCAGAAAGAAGTTTCTCAGAAAGCTTCTTTCACGTTTTGAACGGATGAAATTTCCTTTATCAGCGTAGGCCTCAATGTGATCCAAAGAAGCCCTTCTCAGAGTCCCCAAAGACAGTGTTAATGGACTGCTCCATGAAACATAAGTGTAACTCTGTGAGATGAATTCACACATCACCAAGAAGTTTCTAAGAAAGCTTCCTTCTAGTTTTCATCTGTGGATATTTCTTTGTCACTGTAATGTTCATTGCGCTATGAAGTATCTAATTGCAGATTTCCAGAAATCTGTGCTAACAAACTGATCACTGAAGAGAAACGTGTAACTCTGTGAGTTGCATTCACACATGGCAATGCAGTTTCTCAGAAAACTTCTCTTTAGTTATTATGTGAGGATAATTCCTTTATCACCATTGGCTCCAATAGGCTCCCAAATATCACATTGCAGATTCCACGAAAAGAGTGTTAGCAAACTGCTTCTTGAGGCAGAGTTTGTAACTCTGTGAGATGAACTCACAGATCAGAAAGAAGTTTCTCAGAAAGCTTCTTTCTCATTTTTATTGGAAGATGTTTCCATTGGCCCCATTGTTTTCAAAGGGATCGGGAATATCTGTTCTCAGATTCCACACAAATAGGGCTAGGCCACGGCCCCACGAAATACAGCTGCAACTTAGTGAGTTGAATTCACACATCACTAAGCGGTTTCTCAGAAAGCTTCTTTCTTTAGTAAGACGAGGTTATATGTGGTCTTGGTGCGCCCCCGGGTGTCCTATTGCAGATTCTGCGACAACTCTGCTAGCAAGTTTCTCAGTGGAAATAATGATGGACATCTGTGGGCTGAATTCACCCACAACAAAGAAGTTTCTGAGAAGGCTTCTCTGCAGGTTTCTCTGAGGATACTTCCTTATTCAGCATGCGATTCAACGATATCCAAGACATCACATCTGAGATTCCTCAAAATGAGTGCTAGGAAACTCCCCGAGAAAGGGTGATAGAACACTGTGAAATGAATTCACATATCACAAAGCAGTTTCTCAGAAAGCTTGGTTCCGCTTTCTCTTGGAGTATATTAGTTTTCTCCTTCTATTCCTCAAAGCTATCTGAAATATCACTTCTCGGAATCCACGGAAACAGTCCTAAGAAACGGCCGCAAAAACACTGGCGTAACTCTGTGAGTTGCATTCACACATGGCAATGCAGTTTCTCAGAAAGCTTCTCTTTAGGTATTATGTGAGGATAATTCTTTTATCATCATGGGCCCCCAATAGGCTCCAAAATATCACTTTGCAGATTCCACGAAAAGAGTGTTAGCTAACTGCTTCTTGAGGCAGAGGTTGTAACTCTGTGAGATGAACTCACAGATCAGAAAGAAGTTTCTCAGAAAGCTTCTTTCACGTTTTGAACGGATGAAATTTCCATTATCAGCGTAGGCCTCAAAGTGATCCAAAGAAGCCCTTCTCAGTATCCCCAAAGACCGTGTTAATGGCCTGCTCCACGAAACATAAGTGTAACTCTGTGAGATGAATTCACACATCACCAGAAAGTTTCTAAGAAAGCTTCATTCTAGTGTTCATCTGTGGATATTTCCTTTGTCACTGTAATGTTCATTGCACTATGAAGTATCTAATTGCAGATTTCCAGAAAACTGTGCTAACAAACTGATCACTGAAGAGAAACGTGAAACTCTGTGACTTGCATTCACACATGGCAACGCAGTTTCTCAGAAAACTTCTCTTTAGTTATTATGTGAGGATAATTCCTTTATCACCATGGGCCCCAATAGGTTCCCAAATATCACTTGCAGATTCCACGAAAAGAGTGTTAGCAAACTGCTTCTTGAGGCAGAGGTTGTAACTCTGTGAGATGAACTCACAGATCAGAAAGAAGTTTCTCAGAAAGCTTCTTTCACGTTTTGAACGGATGAAATTTTCTTTATCAGCGTAGGCCTCAATGTGATCCAAAGAAGCCCTTCTCAGAGTCCCCAAAGACAGTGTTAATGGACTGCTCCATGAAACATAAGTGTAACTCTGTGAGATGAATTCACACATCACCAAGAAGTTTCTAAGAAAGCTTCTTTCTAGTTTTCATCTGTGGATATTTCCTTTCTCACTGTAATGTTCATTGCGCTATGAAGTATCTAATTGCAGATTTCCAGAAAACTGTGCTAACAAACTGATCACTGAAGAGAAACGTGTAACTCTGTCAGTTGCATTCACACATGGCAATGCAGTTTCTCAGAAAGCTTCTCTTTAGTTATTATGTGAGGATATTTCCTTTATCACCATGGGCCCCAATAGGCTCCCAAATATCACTTTGCAGATTCCACGAAAAGAGTGTTAGCAAACTGCTTCTTGAGGCAGAGGTTGTAACTCTGTGAGATGAACTCACAGATCAGAAAGAAGTTTCTCAGAAAGCTTCTTTCACGTTTTGAACGGATGAAATTTTCTTTATCAGCGTAGGCCTCAATGTGATCCAAAGAAGCCCTTCTCAGATTCCCCAAAGACAGTGTTAATGGACTGCTCCACGAAACATAAGTGTAACTCTGTGAGATGAATTCACATATCACCAAGAAGTTTCTAAGAAAGCTTCTCTCTAGTTTTCATCTGTGGATATTTCCTTTGACACTGTAATGTTCATTGCGTTATGAAGTATCTAATTGCAGATTTCCAGAAAACTGTGCTAACAAACTGATCACTGAAGAGAAACGTGTAACTCTGTCAGTTGCATTCACACATGGCAATGCAGTTTCTCAGAAAGCTTCTCTTTAGTTATTATGTGAGGATATTTCCTTTATCACCATGGGCCCCCAATAGGCTCCCAAATATCACTTTGCAGATTCCACGAAAAGAGTGTTAGCAAACTGCTTCTTGAGGCAGAGGTTGTAACTCTGTGAGATGAACTCACAGAGCAGAAAGAAGTTTCTCAGAAAGCTTCTTTCACGTTTTGAACGGATGAAATTTCCTTTATCAGCGTAAGCCTCAGGGTGATCCAAAGAAGTCCTTCTCAGATTCTCCAAAGACAGTGTTAATGGACTGCTCCACGAAACATAAGTGTAACTCTGTGAGATGAATTCACACATCACCAAGAAGTTTCTAAGAAAGCTTCTTTCTAGTTTTCATCTGTGGATATTTCCTTTCTCACTGTAATGTTCATTGCGCTATGAAGTATCTAATTGCAGATTTCCAGAAAACTGTGCTAACAAACTGATCACTGAAGAGAAACGTGTAACTCTGTGAGTTGCATTCACACATGGCAATGCAGTTTCTCAGAAAGCTTCTCTTTAGTTATTATGTGAGGATATTTCCTTTATCACCATGGGCCCCAATAGGCTCCCAAATATCACTTTGCAGATTCCACGAAAAGAGTGTTAGCAAACTGCTTCTTGAGGCAGAGGTTGTAACTCTGTGAGATGAACTCACAGATCAGAAAGAAGTTTCTCAGAAAGCTTCTTTCACGTTTTGAACGGATGAAATTTTCTTTATCAGCGTAGGCCTCAATGTGATCCAAAGAAGCCCTTCTCAGATTCCCCAAAGACAGTGTTAATGGACTGCTCCACGAAACATAAGTGTAACTCTGTGAGATGAATTCACACATCACCAAGAAGTTTCTAAGAAAGCTTCTTTCTAGTTTTCATCTGTGGATATTTCCTTTCTCACTGTAATGTTCATTGCGCTATGAAGTATCTAATTGCAGATTTCCAGAAAACTGTGCTAACAAACTGATCACTGAAGAGAAACGTGTAACTCTGTGAGTTGCATTCACACATGGCAATGCAGTTTCTCAGAAAGCTTCTCTTTAGTTATTATGTGAGGATATTTCCTTTATCACCATGGGCCCCAATAGGCTCCCAAATATCACTTTGCAGATTCCACGAAAAGAGTGTTAGCAAACTGCTTCTTGAGGCAGAGGTTGTAACTCTGTGAGATGAACTCACAGATCAGAAAGAAGTTTCTCAGAAAGCTTCTTTCACGTTTTGAACGGATGAAATTTTCTTTATCAGCGTAGGCCTCAATGTGATCCAAAGAAGCCCTTCTCAGATTCCCCAAAGACAGTGTTAATGGACTGCTCCACGAAACATAAGTGTAACTCTGTGAGATGAATTCACACATCACCAGAAGTTTCTAAGAAAGCTTCTTTCTAGTGTTCATCTGTGGATATTTCCTTTGTCACTGAAATGTTCATTGCGCTATGAAGTATCTAATTGCAGATTTCCAGAAAACTGTGCTGACAACTGATCACTGAAGAGAAACGTGTAACTCTGTGAGTTGCATTCACACATGGCAATGCAGTTTTCTCAGAAAGCTTCTCTTTAGTTATTATGTGAGGATAATTCCTTTATCACCATGGGCCCCCATTAGGCTCCCAAATATCACTTTGCAGATTCCACGAAAAGAGTGTTAGCAAACTGCCTCTTGAGGCAGAGGTTGTAACTCTGTGAGATGAACTCACAGATCAGAAAGAAGTTTCTCAGATGCTTCTTTCACGTTTTGAACGGATGAAATTTCCTTTATCAGCGTAGGCTTCAATGTGATCCAAAGAAGCCCTTCTCAGATTCCCCAAAGACAGTGTTAATGGACTGCTCCACGAAACATAAGTGTAACTCTGTGAGATGAATTCACACGTCACCAAGAAGTTTCTAAGAAAGCTTCTTTCAAGTTTTCAACTGTGGATATTTCCTTTGTCACTGTATTGTTCATTGCGCTATGAAGTATCTAATTGCAGATTTCCAGAAAACTGTGCTAACAAACTGATCACTGAAGAGAAACGTGTAACTCTGTGAGTTGCATTCACACATGGCAATGCAGTTTCTCAGAAAGCTTCTCTTTAGTTATTATGTGAGGATAATTCCTTTATCAACATGGGCCCCCATTAGGCTCCCAAATATCACTTTGCAGATTCCACGAAAAGAGTGTTAGCAAACTGCCTCTTGAGGCAGAGGTTGTAACTCTGTGAGATGAACTCACAGATCAGAAAGAGTTTCTCAGAAAGCTTCTTTCACGTTTTGAACGGATGAAATTTCCTTTATCAACGTAGGCCTCAATGTGATCCAAAGAAGCCCTTCTCGGATTCCCCAAAGACAGTGTTAATGGACTGCTCCACGAAACATAAGTGTAACTCTGTGAGATGAATTCACACGTCACCAAGAAGTTTCTAAGAAAGCTTCTTTCAAGTTTTCAACTGTGGATATTTCCTTTGTCACTGTAATGTTCATTGCGCTATGAAGTATCTAATTGCAGATTTCCAGAAAACTGTGCTAACAAACTGATCACTGAGGAGAAACGTGTAACTCTGTGAGTTGCATTCACACATGGCAATGCAGTTTCTCAGAAAGCTTCTCTTTAGTTATATGTGAGGATAATTTGCTTTATCACCTTGGGCTCCAATAGACACCCAAATATCACTTTGCAGATTCCACGAAAAGAGTGTTAGCAAACTGCTTCTTGAGGCAGAGGCTGTAACTCTGTGAGATGAACTCACGGATCAGAAAGAAGTTTCTCAGAAAGCTTCTTTCACGTTTTGAACGGATGAAATTTCCTTTATCAGCGTAGGCCTCAATGTGATCCAAAGAAGCCCTTCTCAGATTCCCCACAGACAGTGTTAATGGACTGCTCCACGAAACATAAGTGTAACTCTGTGAGATGAATTCACACATCACCAAGAAGTTTCTAAGAAAGCTTCTTTCTAGTTTTCAACTGTGGATATTTCCTTGTCACTGTAATGTTCATTGCGCTAGGAAGTATCTAATTGCAGATTTCCAGAAAACTGTGCTAACAAACTGATCACTGAAGAGAAACGTGTCACTCTGTGAGTTGCATTCACACATGGCAATGCAGTTCCTCACAAAGCTTCTCTTTAGTTATTCTGTGAGGATATTTGCTTTATCACATGGGCTCCAATAGACACCCAAATATCACTTTGCAGATTCTACGAAAAGAGCGTTAGCAAACTGCTTCTTGAGGCAGAGGTTGTAACTCTGTGAGATGAACTCACGGATCAGAAAGAAGTTTCTCAGAAAGCTTCTTTAACGTTTTAAACGGATGAAATTTCCTTTATCAGCGTAGGCCTCTATGTGATCCAAAGAAACCCTTCTCAGATTCCGAAAGACAGTGTTAATGGACTGCTCCACGAAACATAAGTGTAACTCTGTGAGATGAATTCACACATCACCAAGAAGTTTCTAAGAAGCTTCTTTCTAGTTTTCATCTGTGGATATTTCCTTTGTCACTGTAATGTTCATTGCGCTATGAAGTATCTAATTGCAGATTTCCAGAAAACTGTGCTAACAAACTGATCACTGAAGAGAAACGTGTAACTCTGTGAGTTGCATTCACACATGGCAATGCAGTTTCCAAGAAAGCTTCTCTTTAGTTATTATGTGAGGATAATTCCTTTATCAACATGGGCCCCCATTAGGCTCCCAAATATCACTTTGCAGATTCCACGAAAAGAGTGTTAGCAAACTGCCTCTTGAGGCAGAGGTTGTAACTCTGTGAGATGAACTCACAGATCAGAAACAAGTTTCTCAGAAAGCTTCTTTCACGTTTTGAACGGATGAAATTTCCTTTATCAGCGTAGGCCTCAATGTGATCCAAAGAAGCCCTTCTCAGATTCCCCAAAGACAGTGTTAATGGACTGCTCCACGAAACATAAGTGTAACTCTGTGACATGAATTCACACATCACCAAGAAGTTTCTAAGAAAGCTTCTTTCTAGTTTTCAACTGTGGATATTTCCTTTGTCACTGTAATGTTCATTGCGCTAGGAAGTATCTAATTGCAGATTTCCAGAAAACTGTGCTAACAAACTGATCACTGAAGAGAAACGTGTCACTCTGTGAGTTGCATTCACACATGGCAATGCAGTTCCTCAGAAAGCTTCTCTTTAGTTATTCTGTGAGGATATTTGCTTTATCAACATGGGCTCCAATAGACACCCAAATATCACTTTGCAGATTCCACGAAAAGAGTGTTAGCAAACTGCTTCTTGACGCAGAGTTTGTAACTCTGTGAGATGAACTCACGGATCAGAAAGAAGTTTCTCAGAAAGCTTCTTTAACGTTTTAAACGGATGAAATTTCCTTTATCAGCGTAGGCCTCTATGTGATCCAAAGAAACCCTTCTCAGATTCCGAAAGACATTGTTAATGGACTGCTCCACGAAACATAAGTGTAACTCTGTGAGATGAATTCACACATCACCAAGAGGTTTCTAAGAAAGCTTCTTTCTAGTTTTCATCTGTGGATATTTCCTTTGTCACTGTAATGTTCATTGCGCTATGAAGTATCTAATTGCAGATTTCCAGAAAACTGTGCTTACAAACTGATCACTGAAGAGAAACGTGTAACTCTCTGAGTTGCATTCACACATTTCAATGCAGTTTCTCAGAAAGCTTCTCTTTAGTTATTATGTGAGGATATTTGCTTTATCAACATGGGCTCCAATAGACACCCAAATATCACTTTGCAGATTCCACGAAAAGAGTGTTAATAAACTGCTTCTTGAGACAGAGGTTGTAACTCTGTGAGATGAACTCACGGATCAGAAAGAAGTTTCTCAGAAAGCTTCTTTCACGTTTTGAACGGATGAAATTTCCTTTATCAGAGTAGGCCTCAATGTGATCCAAAGAAGCCCTTCTCAGATTCCCCAAAGACAGTGTTAATGGACTGCTCCACGAAACATAAGTGTAACTCTGTGAGATGAATTCACACATCACCAAGAAGTTTCTAAGAAAGCTTCTTTCTAGTTTTCATCTGTGGATATTTCCTTTCTCACTGTAATGTTCATTGCGCTATGAAGTATCTAATTGCAGATTTCCAGAAAACTGTGCTAACAAACTGATCACTGAAGAGAAACGTGTAACTCTGTGAGTTGCATTCACACATGGCAATACAGTTTCTCAGAAAACTTCTCTTACTTATTATATGAGGTAAATTCCTTTATCACCATGGGCCCCAATAGGCTCCCAAATATCACTTTGCAGATTCCACGAAAAGAGTGTTAGCAAACTGCTTCTTGAGGCAGAGGTTGTAACTCTGTGAGATGAACTCACAGATCAGAAAGAAGTTTCTCAGAAAGCTTCTTCTCATTTTTATTGGAAAGATGTTCCATTGGCCCCATTGTTTTCAAAGGGATCGGGAATATCTGTTCTCAGATTCCACACAAATAGGGCTAGGCCACGGCCCCACGATATACAGCTGCAACTTAGTGAGTTGAATTCACACATCACAAAGCGGTTTCTCAGAAAGCTTCTTTCTTTAGTAAGACGAGGTTATTTGTGGTCTTGGAGCGCCACCGTGTGTCCTATTGCAGATTCTGCGAAAACTCTGCTAGCAAGTTTCTCAGTGGAAACAATGATGGACATCTGTGGGCTGAATTCACCCACAACAAAGAAGTTTCTGAGAAGGCTTCTCTGCAGGTGTCTCTGAGGATACTTCCTTATTCAGCATGCGATTCAACGATATCCAAGACATCACATCTGAGATTCCTCAAAATGAGTGCTAGGAAACTCCCCCGAGAAAAGGGTGATAGAACAACTGTGAAATGAATTCACATATCACAAAGCAGTTTCTCAGAAAGCTTGGTTCCGCTTTCTCTTGGAGTATATTAGTTTTCTCCTTCTATTCTTCAAAGCTATCTGAAATATCACTTCTCGGAATCCACGAAACAGTCCTAAGAAACGGCCCCAAAAAACAACTGTCGTAACTCTGTGAGTTGCATTCACACATGGCAATTGCAGTTTCTCAGAAAGCTTCTCTTTAGTTTATTATGTGAGGATAATTCCTTTATCACCATGGGCCCCCATTAGGCTCCCAAATATCACTTTGCAGATTCCACGAAAAGAGTGTTAGCAAACTGCTTCTTGAGGCAGAGGTTGTAACTCTGTGAGATGAACTCACAGATCAGAAAGAAGTTTCTCAGAAAGCTTCTTTCACGTTTTGAACGGATGAAATTTCCTTTATCAGCGTAGGCCTCAATGTGATCCAAAGAAGCCCTTCTCAGATTCCCCAAAGGACAGTGTTAATGGACTGCTCCACGAAACATAAGTGTAACTCTGTGAGATGAATTCACACGTCACCAAGAAGTTTTAAGAAAGCTTCTTTCAAGTTTTCAACTGTGGATATTTCCTTTGTCACTGTAATGTTCATTGCGCTATGAAGTATCTAATTGCAGATTTCCAGAAAACTGTGCTAACAAACTGATCACTGAAGAGAAACGTGTAACTCTGTGAGTTGCATTCACACATGGCAATGCAGTTTCTCAGAAAGCTTCTCTTTAGTTATTATGTGAGTATAATTCCTTTATCACCATGGGCCCCAATAGGCTCCAAAATATCACTTTGCAGATTCCACGAAAAGAGTGTTAGCAAACTGCTTCTTGAGGCAAGAGGTTGTAACTCTGTGAGATGAACTCACAGATCAGAAAGAAGTTTCTCACATAGCTTCTTTCACGTTTTGAACGGATGAAATTTCCTTTATCAGCGTAGGCCTCAATGTGATCCAAAGAAGCCCTCTCAGATTCCCCAAAGACAGTGTTAATGGACTGCTCCACGAAACATAAGTGTAACTCTGTGAGATGAATTCACACATCACCAAGAAGTTTCTAAGAAAGCTTCTTTCTAGTTTTCATCTGTGGATATTTCCTTTCTCACTGTAATGTTCATTGCGCTATGAAGTATCTAATTGCAGATTTCCAGAAAACTGTGCTAACAAACTGATCACTGAAGAGAAACGTGTAACTCTGTGAGTTGCATTCACACATGGCAATGCAGTTTCTCAGAAAGCTTCTCTTTAGTTATTATGTGAGGATATTTGCTTTATCACCTTGGGCTCCAATAGACACCCAAATATCACTTTGCAGATTCCACGAAAAGAGTGTTAGCAAACTGCTTCTTGAGGCAGAGGTTGTAACTCTGTGAGATGAACTCACAGATCAGAAAGAAGTTTCTCAGAAAGCTTCTTTCACGTTTTGAACGGATGAAATTTCCTTTATCAGAGTAGGCCTCAATGTGATCCAAAGAAGCCCTTCTCAGATTCCCCAAAGACAGTGTTAATGGACTGCTCCACGAAACATAAGTGTAACTCTGTGAGATGAATTCACACATCACCAAGAAGTTTCTATGAAAGCTTCTTTCTAGTTTTCATCTGTGGATATTTCCTTTGTCACTGTAATGTTCATTGCGCTAGGAAGTATCTAATTGCAGATTTCCAGAAAACTGTGCTAACAAACTGATCACTGAAGAGAAACGTGTAACTCTCTGATTTGCATTCACACATGGCAATGCAGTTTCTCAGAAAGCTTCTCTTTAGTTATTGTGTGAGGATTTTGCTATATCAAAATGGGCTCCAATAGCACCCAAATATCACTTTGCAGATTCTACGGAAAGAGTGTTAGCAAACTGCTTCTTGAGGCAGAGGTTGTAACTCTGTGAGATGAACTCACGGATCAGAAAGAAGTTTCTCAGAAAGCTTCTTTCACGTTTTCAACGGATGAAATTTCCTTTATCAGCGTACGCCTCAATGTGATCCAATGACGCCCTTCTCAGATTTCCCAAAGACAGTGTTAACGGACTACTCCACGAAACATAAGTGTAACTCTGTGAGATGAATTCACACATCACCAAGAAGTTTCTAAGAAAGCTTCTTTCTAGTTTTCAACTGTGGATATTTCCTTTGTCACTGTAATGTTCATTGCGGTGAAGTATCTAATTGCAGATTTCCAGAAAACTGTGCTAACAAACTGATCACTGAAGAGAAACGTGTCACTCTGTGAGTTGCATTCACACATGGCAATGCAGTTCCTCAGAAAGCTTCTCTTTAGTTATTCTGTGAGGATATTTGCTTTATCAACATGGGCTCCAATAGACACCCAAATATCACTTTGCAGATTCCACGAAAAGAGTGTTAGCAAACTGCTTCTTGACGCAGAGTTGTAACTCTGTGAGATGAACTCACGGATCAGAAAGAAGTTTCTCAGAAAGCTTCTTTAACGTTTTAAACGGATGATGAAATTTCCTTTATCAGCGTAGGCCTCTATGTGATCCAAAGAAACCCTTCTCAGATTCCGAAAGACAGTGTTAATGGACTGCTCCACGAAACATAAGTGTAACTCTGTGAGATGAATTCACACATCACCAAGGTTTCTAAGAAAGCTTCTTTCTAGTTTTCATCTGTGGATATTTCCTTTGTCACTGTAATGTTCATTGCGCTATGAAGTATCTAATTGCAGATTTCCAGAAAACTGTGCTAACAAACTGATCACTGAAGGAAACGTGTAACTCTCTGAGTTGCATTCACACATTTCAATGCAGTTTCTCAGAAAGCTTCTCTTTAGTTATTATGTGAGGATATTTGCTTTATAACATGGGCTCCAATAGACCCCAAATATCACTTTGCAGATTCCACGAAAAGAGTGTTAATAAACTGCTTCTTGAGACAGAGGTTGTAACTCTGTGAGATGAACTCACGGATCAGAAAGAAGTTTCTCAGAAAGCTTCTTTCACGTTTTGAACGGATGAAATTTCCTTTATCAGAGTAGGCCTCAATGTGATCCAAAGAAGCCCTTCTCAGATTCCCCAAAGACAGTGTTAATGGACTGCTCCACGAAACATAAGTGTAACTCTGTGAGATGAATTCACACATCACCAAGAAGTTTCTAAGAAAGCTTCTTTCTAGTTTTCATCTGTGGATATTTCCTTCTCACTGTAATGTTCATTGCGCTATGAAGTATCTAATTGCAGATTTCCAGAAAACTGTGCTAACAAACTGATCACTGAAGAGAAACGTGTAACTCTGTGAGTTGCATTCACACATGGCAATACAGTTTCTCAGAAAACTTCTCTTTACTTATTATATGAGGTAAATTCCTTTATCACCATGGGCCCAATAGGCTCCCAAATATCACTTTGCAGATTCCACGAAAAGAGTGTTACCAAACTGCTTCTTGAGGCAGAGGTTGTAACTCTGTGAGATGAACTCACAGATCAGAAAGAAGTTTCTCAGAAAGCTTCTTCTCATTTTTATTGGAAGATGTTTCCATTGGCCCCATTGTTTTCAAAGGGATCGGGATATCTGTTCTCAGATTCCACACAAATAGGGCTAGGCCACGGCCCCACGAAATACAGCTGCAACTTAGTGAGTTGAATTCACACATCACAAAGCGGTTTCTCAGAAAGCTTCCCACTTTAGTAACACGAGGTTATTTGTGGTCTTGGCGCGCCACCGTGTGTCCTATTGCAGATTCTGCGAAAACTCTGCTAGCAAGTTTCTCAGTGGAAACAATGATGGACATCTGTGGGCTGAATTCACCCACAACAAAGAAGTTTCTGAGAAGGCTTCTCTGCAGGTGTCTCTGAGGATACTTCCTTATTCAGCATGCGATTCAACGATATCCAAGACATCACATCTGAGATTCCTCAAAATGAGTGCTAGGAAACTCCCCCGAGAAAGGGTGATAGAACACTGTGAAATGAATTCACATATCACAAAGCAGTTTCTCAGAAAGCTTGGTTCCGCTTTCTCTTGGAGTATATTATTTCTCCTTTATTCTTCAAAGCTATCTGAAATATCACTTCTCGGAATCCACGAAAACAGTCCTAAGAAACGGCCCCAAAAAACACTGTCGTAACTCTGTGAGTTGCATTCACACATGGCAATGCAGTTTCTCAGAAAGCTTCTCTTTAGTTATTATGTGAGGATAATTCCTTTATCACCATGGGCCCCAATTAGGCTCCCAAATATCACTTTGCAGATTCCACGAAAAGAGTGTTAGCAAACTGTCTCTTGAGGCAGAGGTTGTAACTCTGTGAGATGAACTCACAGATCAGAAACAAGTTTCTCAGAAAGCTTCTTTCACGTTTTGAACGGATGAAATTTCCTTTATCAGCGTAGGCCTCAATGTGATCCAAAGAAGCCCTTCTCAGATTCCCCAAAGACAGTGTTAATGGACTGCTCCACGAAACATAAGTGTAACTCTGTGAGATGAATTCACACGTCACCAAGAAGTTTCTAAGAAAGCTTCTTTCAAGTTTTCAACTGTGGATATTTCCTTTGTCACTGTAATGTTCATTGCGCTAGGAAGTATCTAATTGCAGATTTCCAGAAAACTGTGCTAACAAACTGATCACTGAAGGAAACGTGTAACTCTGTGAGTTGCATTCACACATGGCAATGCAGTTTCTCAGAAAGCTTCTCTTTAGTTATTATGTGAGCATAATTCCTTTATCACCATGGGCCCCAATAGGCTCCCAAATATCACTTTGCAGATTCCACGAAAAGAGTGTTAGCAAACTGCTTCTTGAGGCAGAGGTTGTAACTCTGTGAGATGAACTCACAGATCAGAAACAAGTTTCTCAGAAAGCTTCTTTCACGTTTTGAACGGATGAAATTTCCTTTATCAGCGTAGGCCTCAATGTGATCCAAAGAAGCCCTTCTCAGATTCCCCAAAGACAGTGTTAATGGACTGCTCCACGAAACATAAGTGTAACTCTGTGAGATGAATTCACACATCACCAAGAAGTTTCTATGAAAGCTTCTTTCTAGTTTTCATCTGTGGATATTTCCTTTGTCACTGTAATGTTCATTGCGCTAGGAAGTATCTAATTGCAGATTTCCAGAAAACTGTGCTAACAAACTGATCACTGAAGAGAAACGTGTAACTCTCTGATTTGCATTCACACATGGCAATGCAGTTTCTCAGAAAGCTTCTCTTTAGTTATTGTGTGAGGATATTTGCTATATCAAAATGGGCTCCAATAGACACCCAAATATCACTTTGCAGATT